>NC_090436.1:1001835348-1002136148 GCF_031143425.1 Pleurodeles waltl
GCCCGGGACGTTAAAGTTAGGAAATAGCATTATAACAACTATAGAAATTCACTTAAAAAAATAAAGGTCACAGGTTATCTCGAGTAACTATAACTCGGGCTGTAAGATAACTATTACTTGTGCCTTTGCCATGCACTGCTAAATACCCCAGATACTACAGCACTCATGAAATCTGTTGCAAATTGCCCTTTCTTCAGGGTTTCCCTTGTCTTTTTGGCTTCACACCTCTGTTTTTTTGATCCTGTGCTGAATTTTGTTTTGCTGGCTTTAGGACTCTGGGCACTTTACCACTGCTGACAAGTGCTAAAGTGCAAGTGCTCCCTGTCTAAATTGTATTGGTGATTGGTTTATCCACGATTGGCATATTTGATTTAGTAGTAAGTGCCTAGTAGAGGGTACCATGGGTGCCCAGGGCCTGTAACCCAAATGCTACTAGTGGGTCTGCAGCACTGGCTGTGCCACCCACTTGAGTAGCCCTGTAAACATGTCTCAGACCTGCCACTGCAGTGTCTGTGTGTGCTCGCATAGCTCACAAGTCCAATATAACATTTAACAACTGGTTAAAGCTCAATAATTTTATCCAAGTAATTCCACCATGGAAATTGATGTAAGCACCCTACCTTCCAGCAAAGTTTGCTTAATAGGTGACACACAAGATGTGGCCTTGAATTGAACGTTTGTTCTTCAGAGATCTGACTTTTAGTCATGGATTTGGCTCTAAGTCAAAACTTTTATGACTACGGTGTACTGCCTTAATATAAAATGTAAACCAGTTTCAGTATGTGTAAGCTAGATGTATGAAATAGACTGTCATTGTATTTTCCCGTGCATCTGTAGTCATCACAACCAATGGTCTACGTAAGTAGGCATTCTGTCGCCTATCATCTAAAGTACTACTTTGTCGCTGTGTACTGAATTTTTCACACAAATCATTTATGGATAAAAAATGCAAAATACATTTAAATGATAATTATGATGAATGTCCAAAGAAGACCTATTACGTGTGAATACGCAAACATTATCTAGGTTTACATCCCATAGAATATCATTCTCACTTTACATAAAAGATTGTTATTCCACTCTGATTACTTTTTAGATTGTTATTCCCCTCTGATTATTTTTTTCTTTTTATTTATGTTATATGTTTTCCTTGATAATTATGGAACTCAGGAAGGGCCAAGCGGAACATACGGCCTCCATTTTCAGTTCTACCTTTTCTAAGCTGATCACATAAATCTGATTTACTTCTTGGTTTGTAAATCCTGGAGCTCCCACTTTCTAAGGTGTCGGTTGTTAGTCTTTCTACATAGTATGTGGTGCATTTCTGAGACTACTTGAGGAAGACCAAGTCCTTTTCCAGTTTCTTTATTTTCCTTGTACGTGCTCAAACCACGAAAATCAGCCCCGATGAGCCTCTTTGATTTGTTAACTAACACCTTGGCATGTTGTGCGCACACTGTCTCCATGAGGTTGAGCTGCATTTTAGCTTTGTGGCTTAATCAAGTTTAAGTCTATTTTAGCTACTGCAAAGTCAGTGTACTTAACTTTAATTGCAACTGCCAGGGCAACGCTACAGCAGCAAACGTCCTTGTTGATTGATTTTCCTATTTTTTTAATGCAGCTCTTGTTTTTGCCTGTTTGTTGTTTAGGGGCTTCATAGAAGTATTCACTTACGTGGTGGAGTAGCAATAAAAAGTATATAGAGATCCAAAACAGATGCATTTAAATATAATGGGCAAAATTATGAATAGAGAGAACGGTCACGTGGCTTTGTCTCTCAAAGATGCTTTTTGCATATAATTAACATTAAAACTATTAATATTGAAGTCATTCTTAAAAATATTTTGAAAGATTTTCTGTGTCTTTATATGTGTTCTATGAATTTCGGAGTATGACGTAAGGCCCAGATTTACCAAGCCCTTGCGTTGCCGTTGCGTCACGCAGGGCAGCCTAAGGGCTTACGTGATACTAAGCCATGTAAAGCCACTTGTGTGGTTTAGTAAATCTAGAGTAACACAAGGCAGCACAAATTACTGCCTTTCATTAATATGCGTAGGGAAGGCGTTGGGTGGAGTGTGGGGGCTCCCGCACATCCACTCATGGATTTCGGCGCATTCCCAAATTTACTAGCAGTAGTAAACTTGTGAATGCGTCAAAATCCTACACCATCCCAACAGAGGCATAACAAAGAGGAATATATTTATTTCTCCTCGCTATTTCCTATGTCTACCTGTGCTGCATTTTGCAGTACACATAGAAAGAGAAAAATGCCTGTAAGCAATGTTTTTCTGCAGGAAGATGTTGCTTCTTGCACAAAACAATCCTGGCTGAAATGCAGGCACCCCTGCACCATGGCGCAAGGGTTCCTGTGTTGGCGCTCGGCAGTACTCAGTGCGCCAACACAAAGAAAGACCAGGTTTGCGCCATATTTTAGTAAACATGGCACATTCCTGCTCTTCCCATTTGACCAGCATAGAAAGTTGTCTTGCTGCGTTGCGTGAAATGTTACTAAATCTGGGTCAGATTGTCTTCTGTGTGTCCTAACTGTTCCGGTTATAATAATAACATTGTTTTTGTATTCTGTTCGCATCACTGCCAAGATCCTGCATAAATGCCAAGAGCGGAGGTGTTAGACAGTAATTAAGTGACAATGTGGGTTGTCAAAAGTACTATTATGCCCTCACGAGTCTTTAATGAAGTTACTTGAAGCCTTGGTAGTACAATCCTGGGAAATAAGAGTCCTTTCCAATTATGCAAGAGCGGGCTAATTGGCTTTTCTTAAGGACTGGTCCCGTACCCCTCACCTGCTGAAAGTGAGGGATGATGCAATGGGTAGAGTATTGCTTCACTGATAAAAATTGAATGTTTTAATCACACTGAAACTCTGGTAATTATGCTTGGCACATCCAGATGCCTTCCCCGTCTATATACCATTACCACCAGGGACCTACCATATTTACTACAGCCTGGACTGCTAGGGCAAGATGCTTGTGAACAGGAATAAAAGCAAGGCCATGAACGAAGATTACAGTTAAGCAAGCAAGGCCTGTTTCAGCCTTACTAGGTCTCATTGGTGTGATGTATTTGAGTAACTATGGCAGCTCTAGAACCATACAACATAATACGGCTGAAAAACTAGTTGATGGTGTATTAGTTCATATGTCCTATTTGGGATGGGGACTATTTTATGGTCCAACCATCCGAAAACAAATTTTGTTTCCACTACTGAAAGGATATTCCATCATGTTTTAGCTTACCTATGCCAAGGTACAGAAGCCCAGCCATTTGCAAATCAGTCATGGTCTCTGCCCGACATGACGTCATCCAAAAGGTCTCTGCCCGATATGAGATAATCCAAAAACTTAAACTATGTTCCATCTGTCGAAAACGCGGTATCACCAGTAACTCCACAAGGGCATAGCTTACTCAAAAGGTCACCGACTATGTTAGCAGGAGTCTGGTTCAAAGAGAAATGTCTCATTTTGAGGAAAAAGTGTCTCTTTGTGAAACATTTTCTATGCAAACCGGTCTCCCATGGGCAAAAATAAACCAAAATGTAATATCAAGGGAAAATGCCACTATTTAACACATTTCACAATGCATGGAATTAGATAATTTTTCAAGATTACACCAGTTTAATACAAGTTTTGTGCAGGTCGAATCCCATCCCTACGACAGATGAGGTCACAGAGGTTTATTTCAAGTGAATCAGCACAGGCTTCAGAACGCCATAAAGTCCATGATGTGTCGTGCAGTGGCGTAACAAAGGCCCCGCGGTGCAAGGTACACTGTGTACGGGTGGCAGGTCCCTGACTGGGTCAAGAGGGGAGGCGGCCCCCTCAAGTTTTGTTAGGCCACTGGTGTCCTAGAATAATTTTTCTATTCTATTGCTAGTAACCAAGAATTTGTACATTTTCTATATAGATGTAGGGACCTGTACGAAAATGCAATTATTCCATATACATTGGTTCAGAGTAGATCAAGACTTTGTCAGAATGTTTTTTCTATTCAGCAATTGTGTCTAGTAAAATAGTGATATCTTAATTACTTTTGTTTTCAGAAATCAACTGACATCCCTATTGAAGACATACAACTGTTATTATGAGGATCAGCAAAACATGCAACTTACTTATGATCAGGTATGAGTTCTACGCTCAGGAATAGACATTGTTTCAGTGTTTTTATTGTGAACATTCTAAGGTGGATCTCTAGTAAAATTAATACTTCTGTCAAAGTTTATGAAAAGATTAGATTCTATAGGTCTCAGTGCTAGATTGAAAATAGATATTTATTTTTAATCAGTGAGGCGCTCTTGAACATGCTTGGTACATTACACTGCATCATTGATTTTGGTACATTACACTGCATCATTGATTTAGTGTGAGTCCATTGCTTCCATAATGAAATGTTCTTTTGTTGTTTAATATATGACCAGACCTACCATTTTGCTGCCTGTCTGGACACAGGAATTCCCAGTGGTCAACAACTTTGATTTCTGATATAGACTTCTAGCCACAAATTCCTCATCTTTTGAATTTTCCCCAGGCCTCTTATTTGATCCAAAAACATTTCAGCAGCACCTCTCAATGCCAGTAGGTGGTGCCATGCGGTTCTGCATTTACTGATGCCGTTACTCCCAGAAATCATGTGGGGCCTATATATGCACCACTCCCGCATGCTGATGTCAGTTCTTTTTGCTCAATGCCATCGGATGTGGATCTGGTCTGCCTCTTGTCTTTTTAAGACTCTTGCCTTAACCACAATTTTTTGTGTGCAAGTAAAAAAGTCACCTCCTAAAATTACATGTTTTAAACCCTGTAAGGACTGTCACAAATATCTGTCTGTGACAGATCCTCATCACATTTGCCTGTGGGTTAAGTCACACATCTAGGGCCTGCAGTAATTGTGCATTGATGAACCCAAAGGCTGTACAATACTATGAGACAAAACTCTAAAATGCAAGTACAGGAAGACTCCACACTGAGGTTGGTCCAAGTAGAAAGGTCGGTCCTGGCCCTGTTCCAGTTTCAGAAGTTACAGGAGTCATTTCGGAGGTTGTTCTCTGTCTCGATCAAAGTTGTCGGGAAAGTCAAAGAAAAAGTACAAGACATCTAAACGTGGCTTGGCCACATCCCACCACTCAGCGGGGGCTGCACCATATATCTCAATCTTTTTCTCATAGTCGATCGACACTGATGCCCATCCAGCAACTTGTTCTGGTACAACCCAAGTTTCCGGAGCCATCTGCCTCTATGAAACAGATCGAAGATTTACATGAGGCCATGCTCCAGCTCTTCTGACCCTTGCAGGCTGCATAGAGCAGAGAAGCCCTCCACCTGCAATACTGGCAGTGGGTTCGCCCTCAGTGCCATTTGAACCCTCTGAATCCATCATGGGACTGTCTCCACCTCCTGTTCTGATCCCACCTCTGGCACCACATCCATGCCAGTTCACAGAACTTCTGTGCTGATGCCAACTCCATCAGTGCCGGAAGACACAATACCTGTTGTACTGTCTGACTCCAAGTTGGTTCGACCTTGACTGAGTCGGCACACCGCTGCTGTTGAGGCCACCTCTTCGTCCACTCAAACTGCCTCCTTCACAAAGGAGAACACGTACCCTTCATTTCCTGTTTGCCACAGATTCATACAATCATTACAATGTGGGTGATGAGATTGGGAAACCATACAGCAAAGAGAATTGGTATAATGATCTACACAAAGATAGTGGCCTTGATACCACCCCTTCTTGCAACCCCTGGTCCTCCCACTGAAGGGAGCACTTCTTGCACCATGGTAATGCATAGGGTGGCTGAAGTCCTTGACAACCAGCTCTTCACCTAGGAGGACAAGACTAGTGTCCTGACAGAATTGTTCCAGCGAGGACAAGCATCCACTGAGCCCCTCTTGCTTTTCAGTGAAGCACTTAAGAATACTTTGTGGTATGATTGGGACAAACTTTACACTGGGCCCGCAGTCAACCACCATATCATAAGACCCACTGCCTTCTCCAAGCAACACTGCATTTTTATCTTAGCACCCCTCCCATGTGAGCATGTGGTGCCGGTGTCTATAAGCCCGACAAACCCATCAACTTTTCCAACTACATACTTTGAGAAATCGGGGTGTTGGTTGAGGGGAGAGGTGAACCATTTTCAAGCAGCAGCCACAATCCTTGATGGGTGAACCCCAAAATGTCACTAAATTAACCTGAGCTTATCCTTCTGGTAGCTTGGCATAAAATCAGTCAGGCGTAACATAGAGGCAATTGTGTAAAGTATGTATGCATTACTTAAACAGCAGAAAAGTGAAACACAACACAAGGAAAATCCCACACCAATGTATAAAAATAGAGTACATTTAATAATTATTTTGACACTGAAACAACAAAAATCCAAACAGTAGAAATTAAGTTATGAATTTTCAAAGTTTTCAAGTGAAAAATAGCAAGTAAGAGATCAAAGGGCCAACCACAGACATCTAGGCGGTCATTCTGACCTTGGCGGACCACGGAGGCCGTCCGCCAAGGTACCGCCGTCAGAACACCGCACCGCGGTCGAAAGACCGCGGCGGTGATTCTGACATTTGCCCTGGGCTGGCGGGCGGCCGCCAAAAGGCCGCCCGCCAGCCCAGGGCAAATCAACCTTCCCACTAGGATGCCGGCTCAGAATTGAGCCGGCGGAGTGGGAAGGTGCGACGGGTGCAGTTGCACCCGTCGCGTATTTCAGTGTCTCTTACGGGGGCCCCTTTGGCATGGGCACTGCAGGGGCCCCCAGGGGCCCCGCGGCACCCCCTTCCACCATCCTGTTCATGGCGGGAGAGCCGCCATGAACAGGATGGCGGTAGGGGGTGTCTGAATCCCCATGGCGGCGGAGCGCGCTCCGCCGCCATGGAGGATTCAGACGGGCAGCGGAAAGTCGGCGGTACCCCCGGCGGAGCACCGCCAGCCTGTTGGCGGTGCTACCACCAACCTCCGCCCTGGCGGTAATTACCGCCAGGGTGAGAATGAGGCCCATAGTCACGAAGAGTGGAGGGATGCAAAGTTGAAAGTAATGGCCAATCGCGATGGAGCACAGTTTGGACACCGAAAGTGGATTGAGCTTAGTCTCCACTTATCTTCAGACTTAGAAGAAATTTTGAAGAAACAATGTCTGAGGTGGTAAAGTTTAGTGGGGCAAGGCATTGAATGAAGTTGTGGTGAAGATTTCTACGTTCGGGCTTAGTCTCTTTTAAGGAAGTCGAAAATTTGCAATGAGACTAAGCTGCAGGCTGCAGCCCATGAAGACAGGGCCAGATGCCCCTTCTGCGGAACGCCGCTGCACAGAATTTGCTGCTGCAGAGAGAAACGTAGCCGGACCTTGGTTCTTAGAGCTCTTTTTAAAAGAACATTTTCTGTGCCAAGCTTTCGATATGGGCTATCTGGGTACCTTTAGCACCACTTCTAAGTGTTCAGGACTGACAGTGTACCACTTGGAGGGTCAGTACTCACTCAGACTGGGTCCACATGTGGGTTTGAGATGCCTGGAGCCGCCTTTTCTTTACCTGAGGCTCTGATCAGAGGCCAACCAAGTTGCCAGTGCAGTCACTCTGGAAGTCTTAGGCTCAAGCAGGCGAGCAGTTCTCAAGCAGCAGGGCAGTGCTCTGAGGGCACAGACAGCAGGGTGGTCCTCTCGGTGCAGCCAGGCAGTCATCTTAGTGCAGCTGGGAAGTGTTCTGAAGTACACAGCAGGCCACAGACATCAGGGTAGTATTGTGGGTCTGCAGGTCCTAATTTTTTACCTGGATTGGAAAAAAAAGCTCTGGAGTTTTCTCCCCACAGAAGTGTCTCAAGTGTCCTGCCTCCCTGTACTGGTGCCAGCCTTTCTGCAGTCATAATAGGCTAGTGTGAAATTCTTTGTATTTGAGTTGAAACAGTACATTGAAGTTCACACAGGGCTGTACACAGTTTTGCCCCAGTGTACTGCCAGGATGACACACTGGCCCAAAACAAGTCCCTCTATTGTGTGACTGTCTGGAGGGAAAACACAAAGGGCAACTGCCAAATCACCTAGTAATGTGACCCAGGAACAGGCTGTAGGCAACAAATGGCAAGGGTAAGAAAAAAAATAGTTTTCTAAATGTGGCATTTTCAGGATTGTGTGTTTGAATCTGACTTTGCCAGTAAAGAGGATTTTAAATTACAATCCCTTAGACACCAAACATAACATTTCTATTTGTTATAAAACACAAGTTATAACTTACTAAATGTAATAAGATAATGCAGTGTTATACCATGGGAGACGTATGACTCATAATAGTGGAAAACTAGTTTGTGAGTTTTTCAGTGCCAGGACATGAAAAACTTAAATATGCATGTTCAACATTTTAAATACAATGCACCCTGCCCTATAGGGTGTTTAGGGCCTACTTTAGAGGTGACTTATAAATAAAAAAGTGTGTTTTAAGCTTGGCAAGGGGTGTATTTTGTCAAGTCAAATTGGCAGTTAAAATCTGCACACGGGCTGCAGCAGCAGGCCTGAGACATGTTTAAAAAGGCTACTTACGTGGGTAGCACAATTATTGCTTCAGCACCACTAGTAGGATTTAATTTACAGACCATGGGTATATGTAGTACCACATTATTAGTGACTTATAAGTATATTTAATGTGTCAATTGGGTGTAAGTCAAGTTTGCCATGTTTAAAGGAGAGAGCAGAAGCACTTTAGCACTGGTTAGCTGTGGTAAAGTGCACAGAGTCCTAAAACCAACAAAACATATCAAGCAAAATAGCAGGGAAGAAGGCAAAACATTTGGGGGTGACATTACAGAGAGGGCCAAGTCCAACACTATAGGGAGTCAAAACAGGTGGAGATGTTTGGAAAAAGACTAGCTTATATTAGATCACTGAATGCCAGCTGTCTCCTGGGGCGCTCATACCATGCCAATTGGGATTCTGTGGCTCAAGTCCTTCCAGGTTGTGCTGAAGATCTCTGACCTGTCCTCACCCAGGCTATACAAGACAGTCATGTCACAGCCACATTCACAATTTGTGTGGCTTGGACATTACCCTTTCCATTGGACGGACCATTGACACTAATATTGCCATTCACTGCCCCTCTTGGCTGCAGTCAATTCCTTTTTCAGGAGATATCCAGTTGTCCCACATGGACATGCCCTATAAAAGGACCCGTCTTGTTTGGGGACGACGCAGATTCTGCTCTTGAGCTTTTTAAGCAGAGGAGGGCAATGACTTGCTCCCTGGGCTTATCTGCCGCACCTGACCAACCCGATCAGCCCTATCACTCCTTTTGTAGCTTTGGCAGAGGTGTCCCATTCCATCAGTTAGTCTAACCTCAATAAAGTTTCCAGCAGTTTTGTAGTTGAGGCCATGGTGCCCACTGCCCCCCTGGTCAAGGTCAATGGGCCGCCCACTCTACTCCCCGCAGCCCCATCTTCCAAACCCCATTACTGTGCCCTTAGTGGAACACAGCCACCCGGTGGGAGGCAGGATCCTATGATTGTTGTAGGGTTGGCTGGGTCATATTGTGAGACCGGTGGTTGCTGCAAATTGTTCAGAAGGAGTACACCAAGGACTTCTTGTCCACGCTTCCTCACATTCCCCCCCCACCCCACCCAAAGATTAATAGAGGACCAGCTGTTTACATTGTGGCTGGAAGTGCAAATACTTTTGGTCCAAGTTGCTATTGAGAGGATGCCTGCAACAAAAGTAGGATGTGGTTGTTATTTGCGCTAACTTCTGGTGCCCAAGAAGAATGGAAGATTTTAGCCTATTTTAGACCTGTATTCTCTAAACATTTTCCTTCACAAGGAAAAGTTCAGAATACTCATACTGGCCCAGGTCTTGAATGCACAAAACCAAGGAGACTGGATGGTATTGTTGGACATGCATGATGTATTTTTCCAGATACCCATCAGACAGGCTCATTGGAGCTATCTGCAGTTTGTGGTGGGACAGGAGCATTTTCACTTCACAGTGCCCCCCTTTGACTTCACCAGTGCCCCACAGGCATTCAGGAAAATGATGGCTGTGGTGGCAGCACACCTTCATAGGTCAGGAATCCCAGTCTTCTCCTGCCATGATGATTGACTGCTTAATGCAAGCTTGCCCCAGGCAGTCATCAGGTGCCTCAAGACTATAGTGACCCTCCTGTCATCTTTGAGATTCACTATCAACTTTCCCAAGTCACACCTGAGCCCTTCTCATAAGTTCTCCTTTATTGGAGCCATTATGAACATAGTTTGGTTTCACAACTTTCCCCTGGAAAATATAGTCCAGGATATTCATGCTATGACCCACATCTTTTAGCCTCAGTCCTGTATTTTAGTGAGGTCAACTCCAAATCTTTTGAGTCTGATAGCTTCCTGAGTCCTGCTGGGGGAGCACACCAGGTGGCATATGTGGGCTCTGTAGTACAATCTGAAATTTCAGTGTACCCACCTTTAAAGGGACCTTTCTGACCACATTCAGATTTCGAAAGGAGACTGCAAAAGATCTGCAGTGGTGGTTGCTGGACTGTAATTGGGTCAGCAGCAGACCACTCTCCCTTCCCCCACCCAGCACTGACAGTGATGACTGATAGATTACTTCTTGATTGGGGTGGCCATCTGAGAGAATTGGAGATCAGAGGCCACACCAGCCTTCTGGAGCTGAGGGCCATCCACTTAGCATTGAAAGTCTTCTTTCTGTCCATCAATAGGAGGCTGGTACAGGAACTCACGGACAACACCACTGCCATGTGGTACTTCAACAAACAAAGCGTGATGAGGTCATGGACCCTGTGCCCGAGGCCCTGCACCTCTTACACCAGCCTCTGGAAATGGCTGGACCACGAACACATTTTCCTAGTGGTGAACGACCTGGCAGGATTGTTCAGTACCAGGGCAGACAATGTCAGCCATCATCCCTAACGGATCACTACTGGCACTGCTGAGAATGCTCAATGTCAGCATTTCTGCTCACTGAAGTTTCTGCCCAAATGTTGTTTTGGTTGGGCTTTGGTAGGAAGGAAGGGAAAACAATTGCTTTGTGTGGGAGGCATGGGCTTGGAGTAGGACACGGAGCAACTCCATTTTTTAGCAGGCACATAATAGTGGTCCGAAGGAAGGAGCAGGAGGAGTCTTCCTTCTTATATAATTATGGCCACAGTGTGGACACGCAACTAATAGGTACGCAGAGAGTTAGAGGAGCGAGTTTGGTGAGTGTGTCAGCGCCATTTAATCTGGGGGCGCAGAAGTTTCGATTGTCGCAGTCTGGGAGGGAAATGAACAACTTTGGATTTTTAGTTTGTCAATAGGTTTTAATCGCCTCTGAGGCTGTTAAACGTTGTCTGTGATTCTGAATGCACAAACCCACCTCCAAATAGTTACTGTTTGCTACAACTTCAAAAGGTGAAGAATCTGTGGCTAGAAGTTTCTACCAAAAGAACAAGGAAGAGCATGCGCATGGTACTAGCATCTGTGCCTGACTATCTTCAGCTTATCACCTTCAAACCAATGGACAGATGGAGCCAATTAACCAAGGCTTGGAATAGTACTTACTGACCATGCCCTGAGTGTTGCATTCTTATTCTACAGGACCCTCAAATGCTGCAGTATATTTTCCAAATACTACAGTAGATCTTCAAATCTTCGAATACTCAAATTCTGCAGAGGATCCTTCAATATTGCAGTAGCCTGCCACTCAGAATGGGGCATTATGTCACAGCTTTAGGGGTGCTGGCATGTCGAGAAAATTACCTGTGCTGGTGATGGCGGGCACATCTGTGCAGCACATATTCTTGGATAGCATGACTCCTGTCACACCATCGCAGACAAAATGCTGAGTTGCACTGCCCTGAGCAAGGGGTGGAAGTGGTGGCCAACAGATCCCACAACCGGAGGTGGATCTGAGTGGAGGCGAGCACCTGTGGCGAGATATTGCAGGTACATCTTTGCTGGGTGTCACCCATGACTATTACAGAAAGAAGTGGTTTTAAATTATGAACTCATTGACAAATGCAATACAAAGTGGTTTTTCTCTGAATTGTCAGACAAATGCAATAAAAAAGGTTTGGCATTGTGAACTATGATAAATTCGGTATTTGGACAAAATATTGAGTTTTAAATACATTGAGTTACAGAAATATGGGGAAAAATACTGTGATACAAAAATAACATAATGCAGAAATATTCTTGTCAAGAATATTGTTTTTTTTAGGTAACTAATATAATTGCCAAGAATACTGTTGTTAATATTGTTTTCAATTATGTAGTTGTAAAAAATATAATTTCCAAATTATCTTTATGGGTTTTACTTCACATATTAATTTTATGTGTCATTGTTTTTATAATTGCGAATAATATTTTAACTATAGTTTGTAATTTTAAGTGATTTATAATTTTTAATTTAATTGTTAATAGTAATTTATAGTGTCATAGCAAATTGCTGCTTGTATGGGTGTAGGCTAAGTTAATTTGGCATAAATAATTAACAATTAATTATTAATATAGTATTAATTATTCAATTGATTAAGATTTTTGTAAATTGTGTAATTATTATAATCTTTAACTTATCTATTAAGGGGAGGCTGCTGACTTGTAGCGATATAGTGTGGGAAGTTAAGGGATAATTAATGACCAATTAATTATTAATTCATTCTAAATTATTTAAGTGATTGTTAATTATATCAATTCTGTAACAAGTATATTTTTTAGTTACATATTAGGTGCAGGCTGCTGGGTTTGCAGGGGCATCCCATGGGAAGTAATTTAAGTGATAATTACCAATCTATTATTAATCTATCAATAATTATTTAATTGATTATTAATTATGTTAATTGTGTTATACTTATTTATTTTAGCTATATTTTAAGTATGGGCTGCTAGGTTTGTGGTGGTATAGTGTTGCAGGTTTATTATGTAATAAATAAATGATTAAATATTGTATGTTTTTAACTTGAATTAGAATGTTTAGTTTTTTACACTGTATTATCTTTTTAGCGGTGCCCTGCCCATATCCTTTTTTGGTTGAGCTAAGGTTGGTTGGATGTAAGGGAAAGCGTTGCTTGGTGGGGGAGACATATGATTGGAGTAGGACATAGAGCGATGCCATTTTTTTAGCAGGCGCATTCTAGTGGTCTGAAGGAAGGGGCAAGAGGAGACTTTCTCCTATATAGTTATGGCTGCAGTGCAGACACAAAGCTAAGACGTACGCAAAGAGTTAGAGAAGTGAGTTTGGCAAGCGTGTCACTGGCATTTTTCCCTGGGGTAGAGAGGTTTTGATTGTTGTATTCCCGGAGGGGAATGTACAACTTTGGATTTTTAGTTTGTCAATAGATTTTAATTGACTCTGAGTCTGTTAAACATTGTGATTCTGAATGCACTTTTACTCATAAAACCATTTTGCACATATTACGTGTTTAACTTGAATTAGAAGTTTTTGTGTTTTACACTGCATAAGCTTTTTAGCGCTACCCCGTCCATATGCTTTTTTGGTTGGACCATGTGTGAGAAAGTAGCCTCTTTCTAGCCTTGTTACCCCCACTTTTGGCCTGTTTGTGAGTGTATGTCAGGGTGTTTTCACTGCCTCACTGGGATCCTGCTAGCCAGGGCCCAGTGCTCATAGTGAAAACCCTATGTTTTCAGTATGTTTGTTATGTGTCACTGGGACCCTGCTAGTCAGGACCCCAGTGCTCATAAGTTTGTGACCTATATGTATGTGTTCCCTGTGTGATGCCTAACTGTCTCACTGAGGATCTGCTAACCAGAACCTCAGTGGTTATGCTCTCTCTGTACAAATTGTCACTAACAAGCTAGTGACCAATTTCACCAATTCATATTGACATACTGGAACACCCTTATAAATCCCTAGTATATGGTACTGAGGTATCCAGGGTATTGGGGTTCCAGGAGATCCCTATGGGCTGCAGCATTTCTTTTGCCACCCATAGGGAGCTCTGACAATTCTTACACAGGACTGCCACTGCAGCCTGAGTGAAATAATGTCCATGTTATTTCACAGCCATTTACCACTGCACTTAAGTAACTTATAAGTCACCTATATGTCTAACCTTTACCTGGTAAAGGTTAGGTGCTAAGTTACTTAGGGGGTGATTCTTACTCTGGCGGGCGGCGGAGGCCGCACGCCAGAGTTCCCCCCTCCAGAACACCGCTCCGCGGTCAGGAGACCGCTGCAGTGATTCTGTGTTTCCCGCTGGGCTGGCGGGCGACCGCCAGGAGGCCGCCCGCCAGCCCAGCGGGAAACCCCTTCCCACGAGGAAGCCGGCTTCGAATGGAGCCGGGGGAGTGGGAAGGGTGCGACGGGTGCAGTTGCACCCGTCGCGAATTTCAGTGTCTGCTAAGCAGACACTGAAATTCTTTGTGGGGCCCTCTTACGGGGGCCCCTGCAGTGCCCATGCCACTGGCCGAACCGCCAGGAACAGGATGGCGGTGTGGGGTGTCGGAATCCCCATCCTGCGCCGCCATGGAGGATTCCTTTGGGCAGCGGAAAACCGGCGGGAGACCGCCGGTTTTCCCTTTCTGACCGCGGCCAAACCGCCGTGGTCAGAATGCCCTTTGGGGCACCGCCAGCCTGTTGGCGGTGCTCCCGCTGTCCCCTACCCTGGCGGTCTCGGACCGCCAGGGTAGGAATTACCCCCTTAGTGTGTTGGCACCCTGGCACTAGCCAAGGTGCCCCCACATCGTTCAGGGCATATTCCCCAGACTTTGTGAGTGCGGGGACACCATTACATGCGTGCACTATACATAGGTCACTACCTATGTATAGCGTCACAATGGTAACTCCGAACCTGGCCATGTAACATGTCTAAGATCATGGAATTGTCACCCCAATGCCATTCTGGCATTGGGGAGACAATTCCATGATCCCTGAGTCTCTAGCACACACCCGGGCACTGCCAAACTGCCTTTCCCAGGGTTTCACTGCAGCTGCTGCCAACCCCTCAGACAGGTTTCTGCCCTCCTGGGGTCCAGCCAGGCTTGGCCCAGGAAGGCAGAACAAAGGGTTTACCTCCGAGAGAGGGTGTTACACCCTCTCACTTTGGAAAAAGGTGTCAGGGCTGGGGAGGAGTAGCCTCCCCCAGCCTCTGGAAATGCTTTGATGGGCACAGATGGTGCCCATCTCTGCATAAGCCAGTCTACACCAGTTCAGGGATTCCCCAGCCCTGCTCTGGCGCGAAACTGGACAAAGGAAAGGGGAGTGACCACTCCCCTGACCTGCACCTCCCAGGGGAGGTGCCCAGAGCTCCTCCAGTGTGCTCCAGACCTCTGCCATCTTGGAAACAGAGGTGCTGCTGGCACACTGGACTGCTCTGAGTGGCCAGGGCCAGCAGGTGACGTCAGAGACTTCTTCTGATAGGCTCTTACCTGTGTTGCTAGCCTATCCTCCTTCCTAGGTAGCCAAACCCTCTTTTCTGGCTATTTAGGGTCTCTGCTTTGGGGAATTCTTTAGATAACGAATGCAAGAGCTCATCAGAGTTCCTCTGCATCTCTCTCTTCATCTTCTGCCAAGGAATCGACCGCTGACTGCTCTGGACGCCTGCAAAACCGCAACAAAGTAGCAAAGACGACTACTGCAACCTTGTATCGCTGATCGGGCCACCTTCTCGACTGTTTTCCTGGTGGTGCATGCTGTGGGGGTAGTCTGCCTCCTCTCTGCACTAGAAGCTCCGAAGAAATCTCCCGTGGGTCGACGGAATCTTCCCCCTGCAACCGCAGGCACCAAAAGACTGCATCACCGGTCCTCTGGGTCCCCTCTCAGCATGACGAGCGTGGTCCCTGGAACTCAGCAACTCTGTCCAAGTGACTCCCACAGTCCAGTGACTCTTCAGTCCAAGTTTCGTGGAGGTAAGTCCTTGCCTCACCACGCTAGACTGCATTGCTGGGTACCGTGTGATTTGCAGCTGCTCCGGCTCCTTTGCACTCTTCCAGGATTTCCTTTGTGCACAGCCAAGCCTGGGTCCTCGACACTCTAACCTGCAGTGCACAACCTCCTGAGTTGTCCTCCGGCATCGTGGGATCTTCTTTTGTGACTTCGGGTGAGCTCCGGTTCACTCTTCTTCGTAGTGCCCATTCCGGCACTTCTGCGGGTGCTGCCTGCTTCTGTGAGGGCTCCTTGTCTTGCTGGGCGCCCCCTCTGTCTTCTCACGCAATTGGCAACATCCTGGTCCCTCCTGGGCCACAGCAGCATCCAAAAACCCTAACCGCGACCCTTGCAGCTAGCAAGGCTTGTTTGCGGTCTTTCTGCATGGGAACACCTCTGCAAGCTTCTTCACGACGTGGGACATCAATCCTCCAAAGGGGAAGTTCCTAGTCCTCTTCGTTCTTGCAGAATCCACAGCTTCTACCATCCGGTGGCAGCTTCTTTGCATCCTCGGCTGGCATTTTCTGGGCATCTGCCCAATCTCGACTTTGTCGCGACTCTTGGACTTGGTCCCCTTGTTCCACAGGTACTCTCGTCCGGAAATCCATCATTGTTGCATTGCTGGTGTTGGTCTTCCTTGCAGAATTCCCCTATCACGACTTCTGTGCTCTTTGGGGAACTTAGGTGCAATTTACACCTACTTTTCAGGGTCTTGGGGTGGGCTATTTTTCTAACCCTCACTGTTTTCTTACAGTCCCAGCGATCCTCTACAAGCTCACATAGGTTTGGGGTCCATTCGTGGTTCGCATTCCACTTTTGGAGTATATGGTTTGTGTTGCCCCTATACTTATGTGCTCTCATTGCAATCTATTGTGACCGTACATTGCTTGCATTGCTTGCATTGCTTTCTATTGCTATTACTGCATATTTTTGGTATTGTGTACATATATCTTGTGTATATTTACTATCCTCATACTGAGGGTACTCACTGAGATACTTTTGGCATATTGTCAATTCAATTCAAAACAATCTTTATTCGGATTTTACTCCATAAAAGAAAGAGGAAAAGAACAGTCTCTTTAAAATAAAGAGATATACAATAAAAGTTTTTTTTCAAATACATACTGATAAAAGAGTAAAAGTCTTTGTTGTGACAATGCGATTACTCATTCTCATATCGGAGTTTTTCTAAATAAGACAGCTTTTTCCTCTGCTCAATTGCATATAAGATGAATTTTATCACTGCTTCGCATTTCTCATTCGTATCCAGTTTAAATAAATAGTTAAAAGCTTCTCTGCAAAAAAATAACTTATTAGTAATAAATAGTGGTTTTAGAAAAAGTTTCCTAATATCATGATAAAATTTACAAGATAAAATAAAGTGCATTGTAGATTGTGCAAATCGTCCCACACAGGGGCACTTCGGTAGGCTTTTACTCCAAATTCTCATTTTTGGGAAGGCTACTAAAAAATTTAACTTTCTAAAACGTAATCGGGTCAAATAAAATCTATGCTGAGTGTTCACAACTGTCAGTAAGTAATTTGATATAACCTCATTGTTTTCAATCATGTAAGGACCTACCGTTGATTTCTTGCATTCTCTATTTCCTCTTTTGCTAGCACTCCAGGCCATTAAAAGATTTTTCAGTTCTTTCTTACTAAATTGGAGAACTATGCCTGGGTTATCTAAGTTGGGTGTTAGATTTATACCTCTCAGTAGATCTTTTATGTGCATGAACCAAGGAATTCTGTCCCGGTGTTCTAATGTAAGGCAGTCTTTAATAATCTTTCGGGTGAGATGCGTCCCTTCCTTTGACCAGATACCATGCCAGGCCATCAACGCATTTATATGTATTAAATCCTCCACGTAGGGACTACCCAATTCCTTGTGTACCATGTATGTGGAAGTGGAGTTTGGGACTGCAAGTAGTCTGTTGAAGAATTTATTCTCTAGCACTTGTAATGAATGGATCTCGGGTGTCAAGCCCCAAAGGGCAGAGCCGTATGTAATGCTGCTGATTGATTTGCTTTTGTAAATCTGCAGCATTTCCCTTAGGGGTTTGTTACCAATTTTACTGGAGAATCTAAAGATTGCCTCCGTAGTCCTAATATACTTCATTTTGGTGATTTCTAAGTGTTGTTTCCAGTATCCCGTATTAGAAAATTGTATACCCAAATATGTAAATCCATTCACCTCTTCACATTCGTGGCTCTTAATAAAGTAAGTTTTCTTCTTAGCCTTTCCCTTTCCACATGTCATGACCACTGTTTTACTCATATTCAACGTCATATCCCTTTCCTCCATAAATTCCGTAAAACCCTCCATTAGTTGCTGTAGCCCGTTTGCGGTTCATGACAATAAGACTGCATCGTCTGCATATAAAAGAATTGGGATAGAGCAATTTCCTATTTTGGGACAGTCAATTTTTAGGTTTTTTAAGTGGGCAACTACACCATTTATATAAAGAGAGAATAAGAGCGGCGCCAAGACACAGCCTTGGCGCTATTCCTCTCCCTATCCTGAAACCTGGTGTACATTCTCCATTTTTCCATATCTCACCCGTGCTGTTAGATTATTATATAGTTGTGCCAAGAAGCTTATTATATCAGGGGGCGCACCCATGTCTATTAAGACTTTCCACAACTTTGCGTGATTCACTAGATCAAAGGCACTACTAAGATTTGCAAAACAGAGAAATACATGACCCTTCTTTGCTATGGTATACTTGCTTATAATTAAATTAAGATTTATACATTGTTCCAGGGTGCCTACCTCAGGCCTAAACCCCAATTGAGCCTCTGTAAGTATATGGTTGTTTGTTGCCCAGGTTTCTAATCTTTCTACAAGTACTCTTCCCAGCAGTTTAACAGAGGTATCCAAAAGTGAGATTGGTCGATAACATTTGGGGTCACCTCTGTGCCCCTTTTTGAAAATAGGGACAATTATACTTTCACTCCATGATGTTAGAAGATATCCCTTTGTCACACACAAAAAGACTTGGGTCAAGATGGGGCTCCATAAATCAACGTGTGTCAAATAGGCATCTACTGGCACCCCGTCAGGGCCTGGTGCCTTCCCTTTCGGACATCTTCCCATGGCAAATTTCACTTCCTCTAGACTGACTGGTTTCAAGAAGGGTGGGTTGATCTCAATTATCCCATTGTTTGGCGGGAAAATAGTCAAATTCTCTGGGTTAAAAATGGATCCAAAGTGAGAAAGCCATTCCAATGAAGGAACATGTACTGTTATTTCGGGTGCATCACTATCTTTTAGGAAAGGTTGATTGATTGTTTTCCAAAATAGGGTATTATCTCTTAGTGTTGTTGCTTGTTCAAGATTTGCCCATGCCCTAGCTCTCAAATTTGCCTTCCTGGTTTCTAATACGAGTTTGTAATTAGAACGTTTAATAATTATTTTTTCTCTGTTTCTCGGTCGGGCCTGCAGGGCTTGTTTTAATTCCTTGCTGGCTGATGAGCAATGGTTATCGAACCACCCCACTTTACCACTCTTTTTTCCCCCCTGAAAATCTCAATAAACTTCCTGCAATGGCAATTCTAAGTTGATTAAAGGACCCTAGGATCATTTGTGAGTTTTGATTATATTCTGTACATGTGATGATTTCTTGGCGGTGTTGTGTCACCACTTTGTTCATCACATCTGATTCATTTATCCCAGTCCATTTGATCGCAAATCCTTTCCCACTTCTTATTCCTATGTCCATTGCTAGTCTTTCACCTATATAAAAGGGTTTTGCTTGTCTCATAGTCAGTATCAGGGTGTAGTGGTCGCTATATATGGTGGGCTCAATCTTCAATGAAACAACCGCATCCAAATGGCTCTTTGATATTAATATGTGGTCGATTGTCGAGGAGTGCCCTCTTCCTACAAACGATGGGAGCTTCTCTCCTTTATGCCCATCTTGTTCCATCACCTCTAGATCATGTCTAAATAGTACTTCATTTAGTGCAGTACCATAATTATTGTGTGGGAAGTGCAATTGAGTTCGTCCCCCCTCGTCGGTGAATCCACATGTCTCCCCTATGGTATTATTGCATACCCCGATATTAAAATCTCCAGCCCATTTTATTATGTAGCTTGAAGTTATATCATTTACAAAAACCTGTAGGTCATCTTGAAGAATCGATGCCACTTCTCTATTAGTGCCGTCAAATTTGTTGTTATAATAGTTTATTAGTACAAATCCTGAGATCCCATCTATCCGGAAGTATAGAAACTGGTAGTTGGGGGAGTCAAGGGAGGATTTCACCAATAAGTAGGGTATCAGTGTTGAAATAAGGATTGCTAGACCTCCTTTTGCCCTTCCCCTGGCTGAAGCCGAGGCTGGTGTGGAGAAAGTGGCGTAACCTTCCATATGGAAGGATCCCGTGTGCCAAGTCTCTTGTAGGCAGATTATATGTGATGAACTTATTATAGTCTGCCATTCCTTCTCTGCTATTTTTGTTTTTACTCCAGCTATGTTCCATGACATGAGTGTAATTAGGTCTCCTGCTAGAGGTCTCCCATCTGGCTCAATGTCGCCATTACCATTTAAAGATTTGGATATGGGCACTGTAGTGATGAGTCGTGTTTCGTTATGCGTCGAAATAGTTTTCCTACTCGGGTTCTCCTGCAGTCAATCTAGATCTTCCATATTACTCAGAGGGGCGAAACGATTAGGATACTCCTGTTTATTATATCTATTCAAAGTACTTGATGTATTCTCTGTCACCCCTTTGTCTATTATTCCTGTGGTGGACCTCATTCTGTAAAAGTATCCTAGGGGGACAGCCATAATTTCCCTCCTCGAGTGTTTACTGTTCCGATGTCTTATATCCAGGTCCACTAGTAGTTGACCCACAAAACGGGGGTTACGAAAATTGACCACAATACAATCCCCCTCTTCCTCCTCCAAGTTTCCCACCCAGTCGACTCTCCTTGCATATAAGATCTCTCGAAATAATGTATCTGGATTACATATGTTTCTTGACATCCAGTGAATTACCTTATTACGTATATCCTGCCAGGTCTCGACAATATATGGGCCAAGTTTGGGAACGTTTTTCAAAAGAATTGTATATGGGGTTGCATCTGGTGGTAGTTGTAACACATTTTTCGAGGGTCTATTCCTAATCAGAGACTTTCGTCTCTTGTTTCTATCCATGGGCTCAGTTCGATAGGTCATAGGTGCTTCATACTGGGGGATTTCTTCCTGTGTGGGATGCCGACATTTCATGCTCCTTTTGTTGGGGTCTACAGCCCCTATCATTACTCTGTCCCTTAGGTCAGCGGCCTCACGATTCTCATTTAATATAAGGTCACTGCTAGGGGATTGAGTTTCTGGTTTGGTCATTAGGTTAACACTTGCTTCTATCTTAGTTATGCGTTCTTTTATCTCCTTAAATTCTGACAAAATTTTTGTTTCTATATTGTCTAATTTACCATGCAGTTTTTAAAAAAGAGTTTCCATGCGTTTTTGGAGGGAATCATCGTTCTCTAATGGTAGCGCTATTACCTGTCCCCCATGCATATGTGTGGTTTTTTTGTTACTCTTGGGAAGCTGTGAATGTGCTACCATGGGTTTGGATTTAATAATCTGGCTATTTCTTTTTTTCTTGGGTGGTGAAGGAATTTGGTCGTCTGTACTATTTGGTGAGTCATTTTCCTCTATTATAACTGTGGGATATAGGGGACCTAAAGATAACCTAGAGTCTGGTCCAATAGTTTTCATTTCTGAGGCTTTTAACTCAGAAGTTAGGCCTGCAGCCTCAGAGCTCACTTCGGCGATAGCCACATGTAAAACATTTTCGGTTGCCACTAAACGTGCTTCAGCATTAATAATTTCTTCATTTATTTTACCCATGGCATCTGTAAGGTAGTTAGTAATTGTATTAGTTCTTCTCTGGGTTATGGTGCTCGTATCATTCCCTATTTGGTTTTGCTTTCTCTTCCCCATTGTGAATAAGGGGTTAACTATGGGAGGCACTCTTAGCTAATTATAAACAAGGTTTATATGGTTCCTAGAGACAGATAACAGGTAGAAAAACAGTAAGAAATGCCCAGCTCAGCCTCGCCAAAAAAGAGAAAGCCCGGCTGCAAGTTCGAGTGGTTCTTAGTAGTGGACCTGGAGGAGGCTAATATCAGTGGTGGCCGGTGGAAAATGTGGGGGGGGGGGGCCCAGCCCAGCCTCTGTCAGGCGCTGGCGGGCGCAGGACGGGCCCGCCCTTGGCCCTTGGCCCGCCCTTAGGGCACAACGATAAAAGGGGGGGGCCTTTATAAGTCAATGGCAGTCAATAGCAGGCGTAGGACGGAAACTTCCTTCGTGATACAGGCCTCACGTCCAGTCTGATCGAAATGACAAAGTTTGGAGGACTCCTGCCCCCTCAGCAGAGCGCAGCGTGACAGATGGGAGAGGCAGTTAGGAAAAAAGGGAGGGAAAACAGATCACCAGCACAGTACCTTCAGGGAGCCATACGGTTGTAAAAATGCCTAGTCCAGGAGTCCAGAAGGTTTTTAGGAAGAATATCAGGGGGGTGGCCATGCCCTGCCTCTTCCTGGCAATGACGGGCAAGGACGGGCCCGCCCTTGGCCCGGGCGCCGCCCGCGCGCGTCCCGCGACGGCGGGAGCGCGAACCAGATTTAAGGGGCTCCTGCCCTCTGTGCAGTCTCCTGACAAATGCGCTTCCCGCGACGGCGGGAGCGCGAACCATATTTAAGGGGATCCTGCCCTCTGTGCAGTCTCCTGACAAATGCGCTTCCCGCGACGGCGGGAGCGCGAACCAGATTTAAGGGGCTCCTGCCCTCTGTGCAGTCTCCTGACAAACGCGCTTCCCGCGACGGCGGGAGCGCGAACCAGATTTAAGGGGCTCCTGCCCTCTGTGCAGTCTCCTGACAAACGCGCTTCCCGCGACGGTGACAAACGCGCTTCCAGCGACGGCGGGAGCGCGAACCAGATTTAAGGGGCTCCTGCCCTCTGTGCAGTCTCCTGACAAACGCGCTTGGCATATTGTCATAAAAATAAAGTACCTTTATTTTTAGTATATCTGTGTATTGTGTTTTCTTATGATATTGTGCATATGACACCAGTAGTATAGTAGGAGCTTTGCATGTCTCCTAGTTCAGCCTAAGCTGCTCTGCTAAGCTACCTTTTCTATCAGCCTAAGCTGCTAGAACACCTCTTCTACACTAATAAGGGATACCTGGACCTGGTGCAGAGTGTAAGTACCCCTTGGTACCCACTACAAACCAGGCCAGCCTCCTACACCATGCTAGGATACAAGGAAAAATGATTGCTTGGTAGGGGAGGTGTGGGCTTGGAATAGGACATGGAGCAATGTCATTTTTTAGCGGGTGCATAATAGCGGTCCGAAAGAAGGGGCAGGAGGAGTCTTCCCTCTTATAATATTATGGCCGCAGTGCAGATGCACAGCCAAGAGGTACACAAACAGTTAGAGGAGAGAGTTTGGCAAGCATGTCACCACCATTTATCCCAGGGGCTGAGAAGTTTTGATTGTCACAAGTTTTGATTGAATGAACAATTTAGGATTTTTAGTTTGTCAATAAGTTTTAATTGACTCTGAGGCTGTTAAACATTGTCTGTCATTCTGAATGCACTTTTGCACATAAAACAATTTTGCACATAAGTTTTTAACTTGGATTAGAATTGTTTTTTTTTAATAAAGCATAAGCAAGGGAAAGTGGTTGCTTTGTTGGGGAGGCACGGGCTTAGAGTAGGATATGGAGCAGGCGTATCTAGTGGTCCAAAGAAAGGGGCAGGGGAGGAGTCTACTCTCCTATATAATTATGGCAAGCACAGACATATGCAGGGGGTGCGCTGCTGACACTCCGAAGGAGCACCTAAGGCAAGCCTGTCTGCGCTCGTCCATGTCCAGCACCAGCCACTATGCTGGTGTTGTGGCTGAGAGTCCAGTAAAAAACGTATTCTCAGATTTGGAAATAAGGGCCATGAGGAGGATGGTCTTATAGGATTGTAGTCACTTTTGTTTTAGAACATGATGGTCCTCATTGCTACAGGAAATGCATTTACGATCTTCACCCTCCGCACTACGATAAAGGGAGTAGAGTTGTTTTGGGAAGGAACCATAGGGACGTCAGGGTAGGCCTGATTAATGTAAGATCTCTGCATAAACATGTGCTGGACATATATGATGCATTAAAGGATAACGGTTTAAATGCTCTTTTTATTACAGAGACATGGTTGAAGACTCATGCCCAGACTTGCAGCTCGCTATTCCTGAAATTTATTTGGTGGTCCATTTAGACAGAGTGGGTGTAAAAGTGTGGGTGAAGGTGCCATTTTTTATAAATGAGAGTACTATTGTAAAACATTTAAGCTAGACGATCTGCAAAATGCAGAGGCTTTGGACTTTGTTACTGTGCTGGGTGGACAACACTCTTTCATGGGGACACTGGTGTATCAGCCACCAGGTTACCCAGGTGACTTTGTTTCCTAACTCGTCCAAACCTTAGCTCAAAAATGCATCACCTATGCCAATTTTACAATTCTTGGAGACTTTAATATCCACCTGGATGAGGTGGAGGACTCCTGGACCTCTCACTTAGTGGAATCCTTGGCCTCTCTGAATTTAAATATAATTATGACTGGCCCTACACACAGATCATGCCATTGATGGCATCTTTTATAACCATTTGATACAGGGGAAAGTCTTTGCCCTGTGCCATTGCCTGACCACTTATGGCTCCCATTCTCCTGACAGATGGAGAGGCAGAGGAAACAGAAACTGTCCTTTCCTTTAAATGAAATAAGGAGCTGTGGTAAAGTTTCAGACGATGACCTAAGAAGGTTTTGTTAGGAGGAGGGAGAGGAAGTTATTAGGTCTTGTCTCAGCAGAGCAGCCATTGTTGTAGCCCCACCTAGAGTATCACATAACACTAAACCTATATGTTGTGGTTCTCCCAGGAGCTGGCATGGGAAAGAGCCAGATGTAAAAAAAACTTGAAAAAGCTTGATGGCGACACTACAGAGAATAGGATAAAGTTTGCTATAAATGAGCCTTGAAAAAGCATCACCAGAATCTTGAAATCGCTTGTGGCACTTTTTACTCTCTATGCATTAAGTAAGCGAATAACAATGGCAAGGACATTTTTTAAAATTGTGACCAACTTCATGGACCCCAAAATTACTGCTACCCTCCCCCGCCTTTGGAGGGTACCCAGTCACTTTGTTCTCAACTTAGTGACTTTTTTGAGGCTAAGATCCTCAAAATCAGGCCAATATTTTAGAGAAGGATAGGCCAACTTTAAGGTCGGGATGGCGATTTTGCTGGCCCTTTGGCAAAGGACAACTTATTGGCCTTCAAGGTTCTATCTTTGAAGGAGGTAACAGCTGCATTCGCAAATTGTAAGTTAGGTTCCCCCTTGGATCCCATTTCACCTTATATTTTGAGGTCCATCTCAGATACTATTGCTCCGCTGGATCAGGATCTGTTTGCCTTATCTCTCTCCTTTGTGGCACACTGCCCGATAAATGGATGAGGGCTAATATGATTTCCCTGCTTAAAAAGGCAAATGCGGATCCTTAGCTAATGGCAAATTTATGACAGGTTTCTTTCCTCCAGCAGCTTCTAGGGCCTTGGAGAAAGTAGTGAACCAACAACTTATGATCTTTGTGTCCGATAACAACCTATTACATCCTTCCCAATTGGGGTTTAGACCACCCATAGGACAGAAACTACCCTTTTAGAAGTGTCAGAATACCTCAAAATCAGCTTAGACTCTTACGTCAATGTAGCCTTAGTGCTCCTAGATTTGTCTGCCTCATTTGATACAGTAGACCATAGTATCGTGCAGCACAGACTGGAACATCTAGGAGTTACTGGTTTAGCCCTGAATTGGCTCTTGTCCTTCCTTGAGAATCGTGAGAGACCTTGAGAGCAAAAAGGTTGACATGAGGAGTGCCTTAGGGTTCTTTCCCAAGTCCGACATTATTTAACATATTGCATTGGCATTTTTTATGGAGTCCTTTGGTATCAAAGTTCTTTCATACATGGATAACATGCTGCTCTTAATGGCGTACGATGGGGATGTTGGTAGGGCCAAGGATGCGTATGATTGTATGGTTATGCTGCTTGATTGGCTGAAGGATAACAAACTGCAGTGCAATCCGGATAAAATGGAAATGCTCCTGTTTGGGCAGAATCCCCTCCAAGCTTGGGAGGGTGCCTGGCCTAACAATGTTCCCCCACCACCACCCCCTACGGCACTGCTAAGAATCTGGACACACAGTTTGATTCTCAACTTTCAATCCCTACACAAGTGTCTGCTTCTGGATTTGTCCATGCTGAGAAAAGGACTGTACCTTCTCCCAGAGGAGGCACGAGAATATCTGATTCAGCAGTTGCAAGTCATGCAAAACAGGGCAGTCTGCCTATTATTTAAAATTCCTAATCTTCTTCAGTTTCTCAGCTGCGTAAAAATCTTCATGGGTTGCCAGTTCAACAACGTGTAGAGTTTAAAGCTCCGATGCTGACACATCAAGCCCTTTCTGATAGGGGCCCTCAGTATTTAAATGAAAGGATCAATAGTCATGGCCCGGGGCGAGCCCTGCATTCTAGTAATGCAAATTTAATTGTGATTTCATTATTTAAAAAACAGCGCAGATGTGGTGCCACTTTTACAGTAAAAGCTCCTGGCCTGTGGAATCAGTTGCCTGAGCACCTGAAGGCCATCACTGATGAAGTAATTTTCAAAAGGGAACTGAAAACGTTCCTATTCCAATGGCAACTGGTGGTAGGTCACACACGGTTATTCGCTACTTACTCCTCTTCTCTTAAGTACCTGAGCGCCAGGACAGTCTATTGAGTAACTGCACACTACACAACCTCCTCTCATTCATTCGATCATTAGTCATATAAACTGTTCAGTTGTTAATCATTTTTATATATATAATGTTTTTCGTTAATTAATAATGTTCCTATTGAGAGTTTTATATTTACTGTAAATGATTAGGCTACTCGGATGTGTTATGTGTTTGAAGTGAAGTACCATCCCTACTACTGCACACACTGGATTGGGAATAGTAGATATTACTCCTGCGAAGTCCAGTGCTTTTCCTACTATTGCACAGACTGGAGTCGAATGGTAAATTTAATCCCTCCGAAGTTCAACACTTTCCTTATTGTTGCACAGACTCGAGTGGGAATAGTAAAATGTACCCCTCTGAAGTCCAATGCTTTCTCTACTGTTGCACAGACTTCAGTGGGGATAGTAAAGTTTACCCTCAGAAGTCCAAAGCCTTCCCTATTGTTGCACAGACTGGAGTGGGAATAACAAATTGAACTCCTCTATAGCCTATCCCTTTCTCTACTGTTCCACAGAATGGAGTAGGAATAGTACAGTTAATCCTTCCGACATCCAGCATTTTCTTTACTGTTTACAGACTGGAGTGGGAAAAGTACATTTTACCCCTCTGAAGTAAAACATTTTCCCTAATGTTGCACATACTGGAATAGGAATAATAAATCTTACCCCTCCGAAGTCCAGACCTTTCCCTAATGTTGCATAGACTGGTGTGGGAATAGTAAGTTTAACCCCTCCGAAATCTAACGCTTTCTTTATTGTTGCACAAACTGCCCTAGGAATAGTAATTTTAATCCCTCTGAAGTCCAACGCTTTCCCTACTGTTGCACAGACTGGCGTGGGAACAGTAAAGTTTACCCCTCCATAGTCCAACGCTTTCCCTACTGTTGCACCGACTGGAGTGGGAATAATAAATCTTACCTCTACAAAGTCCAATGCTTTCCCTACTTTTGCATAGACTTGAGTGGGAATAGTAAATGTAACCTTTCTGGAAGTCTACGCTTTCACTATTGTTGCATAAACTGGAGGGGGAATAATATAGCTATTATTCCCAGACTTCTGTACTTTTCTTAACAATTGTGTGTGTGTGTGTATATATGTGTGTGTGTGTGTGTGTGTGTATATATATATATATTAAATATATATATATATATATATATATATATTTTTTTTAAATGTCTTTTTTGTAGTGTATAGTTTTTTATTTTTTATTAATTTGGTCATTTAATGTTTTGCAATTTATATATATATATATATATATATATATATATATATATATATATATATATAAAATATATCAGCCGTGCTTCGATACATGTAGGACAAGAAGACAGCACCACACCAACGTGTCACACACCCCTTTATTTGTACAAGAAACAACGCAAATCTAGCCTTTGTCAAGTTTGTGTTATGTACACAATCGTTCATAAAATAAATGCTACAATTCATAGAAATAGAAGGTATACTTGAATCACTTTGTTCATTCGAACCAATATGATCCCCAAATCATGATTAGCCGAAATATATCAAATCTAACATTTAAATTGTCAAACTCATATTATTACAAGATAATATTCAATTTCATATAAGCATATCATGCATAAAATAGGCGGTTCCATAGTCGTGCGCAATTCATAACTCCATTAGTTTAGTACAGTACTTGCCTAAATTAATTGTATACCATTTCAAACCATATTCAAAATTGAACATTCTGATTATATACATAGGGTTGTATACACATATGTACACATATGTAAGAGATAAGGCGCATATATAGGGCAACTTCAATACAGATAAGGGTCTCAATATCACTTACATATGTGTGTCATATATTTAGTTTGTTTAATTGTAAGTTCAGTAATTTGTAAGTAGTTTTTGATAGATCCTAAATTTGCAGGCAGAATAAAAATTGTGGAGAGCAGTGAAAAATGCTTCAAATTGCACTAGTATATGCTTATGCATTGCAATATTGTATTAGGATGTATTTATAAAACATAGTTACTAGTATTCACAACAAGAGCTGGTTACATTAGTAATCATGTAAGAAAGTCCAGCATTCATGTTGTTGTGATCTGGTATACAAGGTATGGTTATAACAACGTTCCAAGATGGTGCCCACGGAACAATGTCAATATATATATATATTCATGAACTTAGTCCTTTGCCTATGTCGAGTGTGTAGAGCTGGGTGTGAGCCCCTTGTTAATGTTGATGGCATGTAGTAGTATATGTATGGGCAGAAGGTTAAACAGGGTTAACCCGTGATCAAGGCCCAGCTGGGCCAAATGCATTGGGGATGAGGCCTTAATAAATATTTATTTAGCATATCAGAGCTGTGTTCAGGAATATCTCTGATGTGTAGATACTGTTTTGTGTGTATATATATATATATATATATATATATATATATATATATATAGTGTATAATTATATATTTATTTATATATATATACACACATAACAGTGGGTACTTATTTATTTTATTTATTATAGTTTTAGGCTTTTATATAGAGTGAACAATACCCCAGCGGGTGACAGAGCTCTTTACAGGAATAACAAAGGTAGTTAAAAATACAAATGGTGAGAGGGATACATGTACATGGTATATGACATGAAGACAGTGGCAAAAAATTAGACGAAAATACCGATAGAAGCAAAATCCAGTAGGGTGTCCCGGCAGTGTGTAGAGTGTTGGAAAGCAGAGGAGACCACGCTGATCTCAGTGTTCTGGGAGAAGGCTTGATACTATGGAATGAAAAGCAAGCTGCTCAGCGTTGTACACGAGACTGGGAGTGGGCTTAATGTGAAAGGAATCTCTTGGATAGTAGAACTTTTACTTACTTCCAGAAGGTGGATGTGGACGGGTTGCATCTAGTCACCAGAGGGAGAGATTTCCAGATTTTTGGGACCATTCCGGAGAAGGATCGATTGTAAGTTTTCTTTTCGTTAAATCTTTGTGGCTTAAGTAATAGGGAGCTTGTGCTTCTACAAGATCTGGCTCTGCCAGATATGGTAATTTTCTGGGTCAGGTAAGATGGGGTGTTTTGGTATAACGCTTTGTAGGTCATCCAGGCAATTTTGATCTGGTTCCTAGCCTAATACAGTAGCCATTTCAGAGAGTGAAGGCCAGGGGTGATATGATCACTTTTTTTGAGCCAGTGTTGAGCCTTGCTGCAGCTTTCAAGGTAGCAAGACTGACTTGTGGAAGGCCCACGAGAGTAGCTTTGCCATAGTCCACTTTTTTGTGATCTGCTGTGGGAAGGAAACGTTTTAGTTTCCTTATTGCATGTAGTTGTTGATTGGGTCCTCTGGTGGTGGATATGATGTGATTTTTCATGGCAATTGTATTGTCCAAGGTCATTTCAAGAGATTTTGCTGAGTCAACGATGTGTGGAGTACACTTCTAGACAGTAAGATGTGGGAGCCAGTCTTTGATAAGGTAAGCAATACTGGGTGGTGAGATCAGTAAAAAATCTGTTTTGAGGGCATTGAGTTTGAGATGGTTACGGGTCAGCCATTTTTGCATTTTTGTCACGGTGTTATCAAGGGTGGTGATGTCACTGGGAGATGTAATTTCCATATAGAGTTGAGCATCATCCGCATACATGTGGTATGAGGTGTGAGAGAGTTTGAGGATTTTAACTAGGGGCTCCATGTAAAAGTTAAACAGTGTCAGGGAGAGAGTTGAGCCTTGGGGTACACTGAGCGTCACTGGTGATTGATCAGAAAGGGCGTGATTTATTAATACATGCTGATATCTTTTGTGAATGAATGAGGAGAACCATTTTAGCACAGTACCAGAGAGACCTTCCTGTGTTCTAAAAGGTTCAAAAGTGTTTTGTGATTGAGTGTCGAACACAGCTGACAGGTCAAGTAAGATTAGTAAGCAAGATTCATTCTGTTCAAGTGAGCATAGTACGTCATCAACAATTTGTATCAAGGCAGTTTTACTCCTATGACCCAGTCTGAAACAGTATTGTCATTGGTCGAGGAGTTGGGAATGCTCAATGTGACTGCGAAGCTGTGAGTGCACACATTTTTTCAAGAGTTTGGCCAGAGTGGGGATGTTATATATATATAAATGAAATATGAACCAGTTGCCATATTCTCACATAAACTCCAATGGAAAGTTGTTATTGCCCACTGCTCCAGAAGAATCCTGTCAAGCTGGAGTGCATGTCTGTAGGACACCTTGCTGTGGTGCCACAAATTCTAGACTGACAGTGATGACTGAAGCTAAAAAACAGCAGTGGTACGTAATGTTGGACGTTTCAACAGAATCAGGGCCAGTAAAATGCAAAGCTAAATGCTTAGTATTTCAAAGTCCTTAGATGGCTGATGCCCCAAAACATAATGACACAACATCACATTGAATAGGCTGGTCGGTGGCTTGCGCTGCAGTAAACAAAGAAACAAACATGGCACCATGGTTTGCTTCCCTTTCTCCTGCAGTAGTGATTGAGTGCTGTATCATTTTCATCATTGCTGGACTTCCCACAGAGCTGTTGGAGCTCTCACTTACCTTGCATACTAGCAGTAACACAATACTGACACAACTCTCACACCAATCAAACACTACCACCCATAATACTCTTGGTTGGCACTCTCACATCCCTCAAGAATTAACAGCAACATCAGTAGGTCTGGCTAGTAACTGAAAGTGCCTCTTTGTGATTAGTGAGTGTGTAAGCTTGGAAAGGTGATTACTAATTTGAGTCAATGGGTGGATGAATAAATGTATAAAGGCAAGGTGAGTGACTAAATATGTTGATAATTAGTGATTGCATGTGGATGAAAGCATGTGGAACTCTCTGTTTTAAGCCACGCTTTGTGGTTCTGCCACTGTTTGGGGGCGTCAATAACATAAAATCCAGAAACAGCTAAGGCTGTCTAGTGCTAGTGCTAGACCTAAAACGTTGGCGTCTGTGTGCCCAGTAAAGTTGTGCTGTGCATCTCCCTAACTTCCTGAAAGTAGCCCATGGTTTCTTGGAGGCTGCCCTCACCCTCCATTGAGATGCACAATTCATATTCATACATGTGTAAACCCCCAAGTACGTGGAGGCCAATTTAGAACAATGCATTGAGTGATTAATTGTGCTCAAACACTTCCCATGAAATGCAGAGATTGTCACCAACACATTCTTTACATTTAAATTTGCATTTATTCCTACCGATCCACATAGCTGTTACAATTTCAGCTATCTTTAGGGCTGGCGCTAGGAGTGGGCAGCATAGGCAGCTGCCCAGGGCCACACACTTAGCCCATCGATATGAGGCCTTGCACCCGTGCCCACCAACCTGGGCCTCACCCCTATGCTGCAGCACTGCAAAGTTTAAGAGAATGGCACCACTCTCCATGACCTCGCAGGTATGTGTAGTGTTGGGCTTGTCCCATTTCGCAGGGTCATCCCCAATCTTTGTGCCTCCGTCCTCCTATTGTTTCTGACAAGTTTTGTTGGCTTTAGTGCATATGCTCTGTATAAATTGTCTTGTTGATTCACTTTTCGATGATTGGCATATTTGATTTACTAGTAAGTCCCTAGTACAGAGCACTAGAGGTGCCCAAGACCTGTAAGTCAAATGCTACTAGTGGGCCTGCAGCATTGGTTGTGCCACCCACATGAGTAGCCCTGTAAACATGGCTCAGACCTGCCACTGCAGTGTCTGTGTGTGCAGTCTTGCACTGCCAATTTGACTTGGCAAGTGTACCCACTTTCCAGGCCTAAACCTTACCATTTTATACATGTAAGCACCCCTAAGGTAGGACCTAGGTAGCCCCATGGGCAGGGTGCAGTGTATGTTTAAGGTAGGACATATACTAATGTGTTCCATATGTCCTGACAGTGAAATACTGCCAAATTCTATTTTCACTGTGCAAGGCCTATCTCTCTCTCATAGGTTAACATGGGGCTGCCTTTAAATATTATTAAAGTGCAGATTCCCTTTGGGAGCAGATACAAATAAAGAGCGTAGGTTCTCTGAACTCACAATTAAAAAATACATATTTTAGTAAAGTTTGTTTTTAGATTGTGTGTTTGAAAATGTCACTTTTGGAAAGTAGGCATTTTCATGCTTAAACCATTTTGTGACTCTGCCTGTTTGTGGATTCCCTGTCTCTGTCAGTTTGACAGTTGTGCTGTTTGCACCTCTCCTCTAGTTAGTGACACAAAGGGAGCTGTGGTGTAGCCTGCATATCCTGATGAGCCATCTGTGCTGGGAGGGTGGGGAGGAGTGGTCACTCACACCTGAAAGGGATGTGCCTGCCCTCACACAATGCAGTCTCCAACCCCCTGGTGTGTGTCTGGGGCCTGACCTGGGCAAGACAGGATCTTACAAACAAGAGAGATTTTCCTTTGAATTTTGCCTACTTCAAAGGCAGAAAGGAGTATAAGTAGTAGACCCCAAACCCCTGAAAATTAGATCACTTCTGGAATCAAGAGGAACCTCTGCCAAGGAGAAGAGCTGAAGAGCTGAAGAGAAGTGCTGCCCCTGCCTGTGACTGTGCTTTGTTGGGCTATCCAGCAGTTGCTGCTTCTGCCTGTTAAGGGGGACAGAGACTGGACTTTGTTGTGTATTCCTGCTTGAGTAGGATCTCCAAGGGTTTGAACTGCTCTTGCCTCCTGTTGTTAAAGTCTCAGGGCCATCAAAGACTTCCCCTGCCAGCAGCTGTACTCTCCGCTGAGACTCCTGCCCTCCCAAGTAGTGCCCTATCCAGTCCCTGGGCCTTGAAAGGTGAATTTGGCAGGGAAGACCAAAAAATCCGTGCACAGACTGCTGTGCTGGGGAATTTTTGACGCACCTTCCGCAACGTGGCTGATAAACGACCGGCTTCATGGCTGAAATCGATGCTCCACCTGCATCCCGGCTGGGAGATCGACACAACGCAGCTGAATAAACGACGTGCAACACCCGCTTATGGAGGCTGATAATGACGCAGTCTCCATGCAGCGAGGTTTTCTGATACTGTGTGACCGGATTTTCCATGCATCATCCCTGGGCCTCCAAGTCAACCCAACCCTGTGTAGATCCGAGGTGCCCTGTCTGGAAATCGACGCATCACTCTCTTGCGAGGGAGAACAACGGCTCATCGCCAACCGGAGAAGGAAATGACGCAAGGCCTGATTTACAGGTAAGGAATCAACGCATCGCTGACTTTTCCAACCCCGCTCACCTTTACGGCTTTATTTTTTATGCTAACCAGGTACTTTGTGTAATAACAGCATTCTCACTGTTTTCTAAGGAGTAAGACTTAATCTTTTGAAAATTCATATCTTGACTTGTGTATGTTGGATTTTTGTCGTTTTGGTCTTGTTCTGTTTATATAAATATTACCTATTTTTCTAAACCTCTGTTGTGTCATTTTGTTGTGGTTCACTGTATTACTGTGTGCGTTGGTACAAATACTTTACACATTGCTGTGAAGTTAAGTCTGCCTGCTCGTGCCAAGCTACCAAGTGGGTGGGTGGGAGTTAACTGAGGGTGATTCCCCTTTACCCTGAGTAGAGTGAGGGTCCTTGCTTGGACGGGGGGTAACCTGACTGCCAACCAAAGACCCCATTTCTACCAGTCCACAAACCATTTATTCCTCTTATCACGTGTTGACTGTCTTTAGCTTTCACCCTGTAAAGCTAGGCCTTTCGGCTAGGTTTAAATTATATAAATAGTGCATACATACATATGCATCTAATCCACTAATCTGGAAACAAATTCATAACATTTGATTAAATGTACATATTTTGGAATGACCGAGCCCAAATATTTCCATCCAATGTGACTAATCAAATGTAATGTGTTTCCAGATAATCGAAATTCAAAATATATGTCCTTATTTTATTAGTGTTAATATTTATGCTTGAATTGATTTACTGGTATCCTCACCAAGAAAGTTGCTTCTTGGAAAGTCGCTCAAAAATAGTCAATTGATGACATTTGCTGTGATATCACTGCTTGTGGTTTCACGGTGTAGGCAAATTACCACATTGCCCTCCTCGCTGGGTCCCCAAAAGTTCTAGAACCGCCCGCGGCTATCTTATATTGTACTATGACATTATTTAGTACACTGATATTAGAAAACTTTACTCTTATAGAAGTTTTTATGCCAGCTGTCACCCATAATTGCATGTGATTTGGCAGGCAGAATATGCTGAGGTAAACCGTTTTTTTTCAAATCCACCAGACAGTGAAAAGCACGGTTTATCAGCTCAAGCGCACCCATGTTGATGTTTACTTTATAGATAAGTTATATTGCTGATAAAATGGAAGCACCAGGCAGAAATCAAGTTCCCCTTATCATCAAATATGGTGCGAAATTTCAAAAACGAATTTCCCAAAGTAAAAATAAATCAGGAAGTTGTTTGTCACTAGCTTGATTATCCAGTGTTACTAGGTCCAATAAAAAATTTGAAGCAGCAGCCAGGCTGGCATCAGTTCAGGTAGAGGAGTAGCCTGTGATGATAAGAACGATTTTTGGAAATTTGAATGGGTTTCTCATGTAAAAGCTAACCGACGCAGGCAAACTCACAAGAGAAGTGACAGGGTTTAAATAAAATAAACATTTTTATGATATTAAAGTGTATTTTATGATTGAGAATCCCATGAAAATCACTACATTGGAAGGACAAAAAATCGAGCTGAATTGTGCTTTTTGCTCCCATACATATAGTAAATTGGACTCATTAGAAATGACATGTCACTAATGATCAATTTCATCATCTGATTATGTACTAGTACCAACTTCTACATTTGCTTTGTGTATTGCTTACATATGCCATGTATGTGTGTACACAATTTGTGGAATATTACTACTTTTGTATTTTCTATTATTCTTGAAATAATTATAATATCTGTGCATATGGTGCTGCAGTTTGTACACCTATTCCAAATAAAGTGTACTGATTGTTACTCTACTTCACGTTTTGCACAACTTACATTAGATCTCTTTGGGTGTTGGTTAGTGCTTTAAAACGTACATGTGGTACAAGGCTAGATGACAGGTAATGACCAACAATATTTAAGGTTCTGTGCGTGAATTTGTAAATTGCATTTAATTTTTACTTGCCGCTTCTCTGACCCTCAACTTTGGAAAATGTACTCAGACCTTATGAGAACATTAAATGCAAAAGCGTGGTAAACATGAGGCACACATGAAAACACTTGTCTGCATTTTGGCCTTTCACTAAATAGAAGTATCTTGCTTGTGAGGAAGCATTTTGCTTTTCTAAATTAAACAAATTATAAAAAGTGATGTATATTATTACTGTTGGGCCTGATTACTTTTGGCGGCCAACGCGGTGGCAGTCGAACCTCCGCAGCTGCGGCAGTCAGACCGCCACATTATGAGTTTGGCAAGATCCTGATGGGCTGACGGCAGTCCTGATTGTAATCTGCCAGGGCTGCATAGAACTCAGTGCCGCTCTCTGCTGATTATAACCTTGTTCTCCACCAGCCATTTCATGGCGGTTTCTCCATCATGAACAAACTGGTGGAGAACAAGTGCTCGGGCCACAGGGGGCCCCTGCCCTGCATTGTTGGAATGCACACTGTCTGCTTTGCAGACAGTGCACATAACGAGGGTGCTAGTCTGCCCCCTCTGTGCTGCGAGATAGCACTCGGCTCCTTTAAGGGAGCTGAGTGCTATGTCATAGCACTGTTCCTGCCAGTCTGACTGGTGGGAATGTTCTATTTCAAGGTTTCTGCAGGTCAGCCAGGTTTGATTGGTAGAAGTCTTGTAATATGGCAGCCATGGCAGTGGCGTCCTCCCTGCAAGTTTGACGGTACCATGTTGGTTATCAGCCCTATATCATGATTTGGTACAAGAAAGCAAATGTCCTGAAATTGAGCAATCTTTGTCGACAAATTATCGAGGAACATTAGCATTACAATGTGCTCTATTTATTAAATAGTTGATAACAGTTGCAAATATTGTTGAGTTAACCAGAGCCTAGTTCTGTAGTTGTGTTTTCTTCCTTCAGGAACAGGACAGGCAACTTGTTGTTTCTGGCCTCCTTGAGATTTTTTGGGGAGTGAAGCGACCCATTCGTTTCAGAATTCAAGATGAGAAGCTCAGTTGCTCTTCGCCAATAGAGCTGCCTGAACCACTGGGCTCATCTCGAAGCAAAAGGTACTTTTATTTTTAATTATTTTGGAAATTAAGCTCTTTTACACACTAAAACACCTGCAGTCGCTTGTATTATAAACAAATGCTAACATTAAGCACACTGACATTTTTCGATAACCACACAATTTCAAATCGGGGGCCAATATTTAGAATTGCATGTATTTTATCTGTTGTTCTGTTTGGTTTGTTCTATAGGTTATAGACATTGGAGGGGAGATAACGCTGTGATCTGTCTGACAGTGTCATTGACAAACTAGCTTCTGTCACACTATGTGAAAGCAGGTTGTGAATGAAGATTTACCCTCAATATTGACACTGATCAGAAAATTGAGAGTGCAATTAAAATAGTAGAATATGCTGCCCATTAATACATTCCTATTCTTTCTTTGCTTTTCATCAACTCTGAAACTCTAAAGGGAAATGCAAGAGTTAAAAATGAGATTCACTTAAAAATATTTAAATGAAGATACTAATTAGATGTTGCTATCTTAGCATCACAGTGTACCCTGAGAAAAGAGTGTCATGATAAAAGAACCTATACCTAAAACATTAACTTGTCAAAAAGACAGCTGAAAAATCTCCTAATCTAAATTATTAGCTTGTCAAAGACATAATTAGCCACTTTTTTCCAAAAGGAAGATAAGCAGACACACTCTCTCACATCTCCACTCTTATGTGGCTTATCATATTTAAATCACTATGGGCCTGATTATAACTTTGGAGGAGGTGTTAATCGGTCCCAAAAGTGCCGATAAAGTGACGGATATACCACCAGCCGTATTACGAGTCCATTATATCCTATGGAACTCGTAATACAGCTGGTGGTATATCCGTCACATTTGTGACTGATTAACACATCCTCCAAAGTTGTAATCAGGCGCTATGTGATTTAAAAAAATAAAAAAGACCCCTCTGACTCCTTACCCTTTTATCGAAAATCTGAACTTTTCAGAAAAAAAAGAAAATATTGTTTTCTGTATTCATTCACCAAGGAAATGTTCCTAGTCCTACCTTTATTTTGCCTCTTATATTTTCAGTTCTAAAGAAGTGCTGGGTGGTACTCAGCAACTACAGTTTTTTTCTACAGCTGGTTTACCACAAGCATTGTACAAGCTTTTGACTGCAAACAAGTAAATGAAGAAAAGTTTATAAGAACATTAGAATGCTTAGATTTCCATTGACGACCGTCAAGTGACTCAGGGCTAAATATGTCTGCTTAAGCCTACTGCTCCAACATTCCAATGCCTGTCTCTCTGTTCCTCCCTTTTTACTATACAACATTCTACATTCAAAATGCAGAATGTTCTAATAGCCTTTTAGCCCTTGTGGCATGGGCTATACAACTTGTTTAAGGCCTCTCCCTCTTTAAAGGTCCTCACCAGTGGTTCGGGCTTAAAACTAGGTGTCAGGGCTTATAACAATTGATGTAGCCCTTGGCAGTGGGCCACAAGGCTGCAGTAAAATATACACTTAAAAGTGCATAATAAACTGGAACAAAATACATAAATAATAGTCAGGTTGAAGACAACAGATACTGCAATCAATAAGCTATACAAATGAGAGCCTGAGGACGGTTTTATTTTGAAAACAAGCAAACAGCAAAAAAATATGACTGCTGCTTTCATCAGTGAGTGAAGTGATAATGCCTTCTTGTTTATATACAAACACTTCTTTGTATTGTTTTTGTTACCAAGAATTTGTTGGTAATTACATTTTTAACCTAATTTCTGGATGAAAAAAGCATATAAAAATGCTTTTGTTTTGCATAAAATTGCGTATTTTCTCTGTTTATAAAAAATTAATTTTCCGACAAATGAGTATGTTTTCTCTCCTTACATTATTTGATAGTATTTTTGATTAACTACTGTTAACCCCAAATGAAATCTCTGATATCCTCATCCATATAATTTATGGATTGTCAAATGTACTCACTTACAATCCATTGGTAGTATGCTGAAATGACTTTGAATTGTTGAAAGTAACAATAACACACACACACACACACACACACACACATATATATATATATATTTATATATATACACACACCCAAATAACTGTTCTGCTGAACTATCTTGGCTTGTCATTGCAATTTCCCAAAGTTTGTGTTATTGCAGTTAATTTTATACAAAGATGTCATTCATGACTCACATTTAAAAAAATCATTATTAGGATCTGAATTAATTTTTGATAGCACTGTGTGACTTCCACTGGACATCTTCCTTCTTCGCATGAATACCTATAGTCATGACTTCACCATTCACACCCATGTGAGTTTTGGTATTACAGCTGATTCAGTGAGAAAGTTAACATTTGCTGCTTTTAGTTGTGCAAAACCTATTATAACAATGTACGACATGTATTCAGTTTATAAAGCTCTCTAAATACTACGTGACAGAATATTTTAATAAAATCATGTTGTCCAAAGAAAGGCAAAAAAAGCCCAGACTTACATTTTCAAAACACAGTCAGAACAAAAGTGAGGATCATTGTTAATTTTATTTATGGAACTATTTTATGTATTGATTATTTATTTTGGTAAATCAAGAAATTCATAAAAAATTCAGTTTGTACTGTTTGCTATTTGTGTATGTCGGATTATTAGGTGGCAATGGATGTTCTGCAAAAATGTATTCAACTGTATTTTCAACACCCATTCAAGTTAATGTTGTGCTTGTACAGTTAGAAATCATTGAAAGGATTTTAAACAAGTACGTGTATGAGAATGCAATCAACGAAGAAATAATAGGGGTGTATTTTATACTATATATATCCATGTACCCCAAAAATGTGCATGCAGGCTGTCAGATAGTTCTAGCACTTAAATACATTTTGAAAAGGGGATGAAATAATATGTTGTGATTGGTTTAAGTGCGAGCTAAAGTGCTAACAATTGCAGTTAGTTATTGCACATACTTGTTTCAATAACCACTGAGAGAGAACTGAAAGCAGGAGTTTGTCTGATCAGTAGAATTTTCCTGTGGCCACGGTGAGTGGGATTATCTGAATAATCCTGTTATGACTGTTCCAGTCCCACCGCTATCCATCATTTATTCATAATCTACACCTTTATGGATTCGATAACGAGAGCCGCTTCAGTGGATATTCAAATTTGCAGCTTCCAACAGTGTTGAATGAAGCTTCTACAGTCTGGATTGAAAAAGACAGAGGGGGGGGTTAAAGCTATCTGGTCATTGGGGGACATAAGTACTACTCTTTCACGCAATACAGGGCAACAAACCTACTGTACTGTGTTGCGTGAAAGGGAGAGCATAGAAATGCTTCATATTTACAAAGATATGAAGTATTTCTGCTCTCTCCTTGTGATGGCACACTGCATGCAGCCTAGCAGCAATGCAGGCACCCTTGCAAGGGTGCTTGTGTTACCTATGTTGGAGCAGAACCCCAGACACCAAAAATTCAAGTCACCCCAAAATTCCGTTAATTACCCCAAATTCACCACAGTTCTGTTCTGGGTTAATCTTGCATTAAAAGGCATACTCCCAAACATCCTTTTAGCAGTGTAATAATCATGAAAACCTTGGACTACTCAATGACTAAGTTCTAGATCAGGAGAAAAGTTAAAGGTTTTTATTACAAAAATCTCAATATCAAGCAGAACAGATTACATTTCATAAATAAAAGTTATAGAGAGTAGTCAGAAATTTAAATATTTTCTATTCCCAAGTGAACAGCAAAATCAAATTATAAAGAAATCAGACAGCATTCCTAGCTGACTGAAGTTCAGGAAATGTCTGACTCATTCACAGTTCTTCCATTAGACTCTGGCTTACACATGAACAAATTAGGAAAAACGTAGATAGAATGATCAAAAATAACAAGTTATTCGACTAATCAGAGTTTTCCAAATCACTTGTAAGGTTCATAAAAACTAATCAATTTCAGGAAAGCATTAAGCATCTTATGTATTGTTGCTATCCGGAGGTGTCTAAAGAAATATGAAACATTTGACAATGAGTTTGATTCAAACTAAATAAGCCCAAAAATGGAACTACAGAGGCAGGGCCTTAAGAAAAGTGTTACAGTTTGAAACATTAGAACGTTCATTCACAATAAATGCACATTGTAAAACTCCATGACATCCTTTTGTCCTTGCGGCTGCAGAGCTTGAGAAGAGAGAAGATGCACAGGGAAATGAGATGGGACAGGGAAGATCAAAAGTGAATTAAAGAACTGCATCAGAACAGCATCCATATTAACAAGTATGGTGATTTTGTGAAAATGAGGCACAACTAAATTGCACTAATAAGCACACTTTTATATGTCACAATAAACTTGTTTAAAATACATTCATGTTAGTTCAGCATTTGCGTGGATCCATTATAAAAAACATTGTTCATCCTGATTATACATTTATACAAAAATTAATATAAGCCTAGAAACACGCTACCACACAGGCAGGATTGCTTTTGTGCAGGAAGGGACATTCAACTATTTCTATGTGTGCTGCAAATTAAAGCACATGAGCAAATAACAAATAGCAAGGAGAAATACAAATATTTCTCCACGTTTTACCTCACTAGGGAAGGTGTAGCATTTGGATGAATTCCCAGGTTTATTGCCTTTAGTAAATATGTCAATGTGCCGAAATGCATGGGGAACGCCCATGGCCACCCATGGAATGCATGCCAGCTTAAAATGTAACTGACATTATTTTTACTTGTATAGTACACTACCCGTGGTGGTATCCAGGCTCTTCACAGGTGGGTAGGTGGAAGTGTATATGGCTTTTGAAGTAGGCTGTATAGTTGTGTATTGCTTTATATGTGTGTATGAGATGTTTGAACTGTGTGCCTTTGTGTATGGGCAGACAGTGATGTTCACTGACGTGTGGGATGATGTGGGTGTGGCAAGGTAGGTTGATGATGAATCTTGCTGCGTCATCTTGGATCGTATGGAACCTATTCAGGATCTTTTTGACAATTCCTGTGTAGAGTGTGTTGTAGTAGTCAAGTCTGCTGGTAATCAGGTCCTGTGTAACTGTTCTCTCAGTGTTCTCTGGTAGTTACTTGAAGATTGTTTGCAGCATCCTCAGGATGTCTAAGCAAGTGGAGGTTACCCTGTGTACTTGGGATGTCATGTCAAGAGTGTCATCCAGGATGATTCCTAAATTTCTGGTATTGGTGGTGGGGGTAGGTGTTAGGCTGAGGTGTGCTGGTCACCAGGTAGAGTCCCAAGCAAAGGTTGTCTTCCTAGGATCACCACTTCAGTTTTGTCTGAGTTGAGTTTGACACAGTTCGATCTCATCCAGAAGGCTACTGAGGTCATGCAGGTGGCAAAGTTTGTTTTTCTTATGGGGGTCTTGTCCAACAGGGAGAATATCAGTTGGGAGAATCTCAGTTGGGTATGATCTGTGTAAGAAACTAAGTTGATGTCACATGATCTGATGTGGTCTGCCAGTGTGGGGGGGGGGGTAGATGTTGGATATGGTCTGACTGAGATAGGATCCCAGGGGGACTCCACATATGCGGTTCTTGGTCTCGGAAATGTAAGATGGCAGGCTGACATTTTGTGTTCTTCCTGTGAGAAAGGAGTAAATCCAACTGAAGGTGGGTCTTTGGATGCCTGTTTTCTGTAGTCTTCTGATAAGGGTGGAGTATGAAATTGTATCAAAGGCCTCTGAGAGGTTGAGTAGTATGATGGTCACTGTTTCTCCACAGTCGAGGATAAACCTGATGTTGTGTGTTGCTGGAATAAGAGCAGTCGCTGTGCTGTGGTTGAGCCGGAAACCTGATTCCTGGTGTCTAGGAGTAATGTGTGTTGAGCGAGTTGCTTGTTGATGGCTTTTTCTAAGACCTTGGCTAGGGATGACATAAGGGCGATCAGGCAGTAGTTTGCCAGTTGAGTGGGGTCTGCTGAAGGTTTCCTTAGCAGTGCATTGACCATTGTGTATTTCCAGGCATCAGGGAATGTTGAAGTAGAGATGGAGTTTTTCAGGACGTGAGTGAGGACTTCGCTGATAGGGAAGGCACCCATATTGTAGATGTAGTGAGGACAGGGTGCGTTGGTGCCCTGGAATCCTCATGATGTTGGCTGTTTCATCCATGGTGACTGTTTCCCTGTAATCAGGGAGTTTCAGTGGTTATTTGTGGGTAGGCAGTAGGTGAGGATGCAGGTGTCCTGTTGAGGGTTGGATTTGTTGGCAATGGTTTTGACTTTGTTGCTGAAGAATTCCCAAAGTTTTTGTAAAGTTCTTGCGAGGGGGTGATGCTGTTCGTGATGGGAGCTGGTGAGTTGAAGTCTTTGATGATCATGAAGATTTCATTACAGCTATTGGAGCTGTTGTCTCTGCACTTTGCCAGGGCCTGAATGGTATGAAAATGAACAACAGGTGAATAACAGCAGAATTAAGTGTACTAGTTGTCTTTATTATTGAGTAAAAATACCACCAAGCAGAGTTGACCAAATGTGTTCTCACATTTGTTTAAACACATGCTTTATTCGATCAATCGATCATCAAAGCAAATATACAATAATAATAAGAATAAGGATAAAACCAATAATGATAATAATAATAACAATAATAAATAGATAAAATTATTATAGAACATGGATTCCTAAGAGCATAGTCCAATTAAAATTCTCAGTACACATAATACACATAGGGGGTCATTCTGACCCTGGCGGTCATCGACCGCCAGGGTCGACGACCATGGAAGCACCGCCAACAGGCTGGCGGTGCTTCCTTACAGCCGTGGTCACCCAGCCGGGTCCAGCGGTTTCCCGCCGGATTTCCCCCGGCTGGGCTGACAGCGCCGCCATGGAGATTCTGACCCCCTTCCCGCCATCCTGTTCCTGGCGGTAAAACCCGCCAGAAACAGGATGGCGGGAACGGGTGTTGTGGGGCCCCTGGGGGCCCCTGCACTGCCCATGCCACTGGCATGGGCAGTGCAGGGGCCCCCTAACAGGGCCCCAGCAGGATTTTCATTGTCTGCTTTGCAGACAGTGAAAATCGCGACGGGTGCAACTGCACCCGTCGCACCCCTGCAACTCCGCCGGCTCCATTCGGAGCCGGCTTCAATGTTGCAGGGGCTTTCTCGCTGGGCCGGCGGGTGCTCTTTTGGAGGGCGCCCGCAGGCCCAGCGGGAAAGTTGGAATTGCCGCCGCGGTCTTTTGACCGCGGAGCGGTCATTCGGCGGCCAGATTTTGGCGGGTGGCGACCGCCGCCCGCCAAAATCAGAATGAGGGCCATAATGCGGTTTCAACCCCCCTCCTGCAGTTCTTATAAGAGTAAAAGAGTAAAAAGTAGGGCTCTGAATTAAAACACAGTCTTTACAATGGAATTACGTATTCGCCATGCTACTAATAAATATTTACTAACAGCAAGTATTAAAACCGTAGAATGGTGACTTTTTAGAATCCTCAAAGCAGAGGCACAGTCTCTTATCCCCATTTCGCAGCAAATTTGACAGATCCACTTAGACCTGGGAAGGGAGTAAGCAGGGCAAAAAAACATAAAATCTTCAACCGTTTCCGATTTTGCACCACAAACTGGGCATGTACTTGTACATGTTTTTGTACCCCATCTGCACATCAATGACTTCAACGGCAACGACCCGAAACGGCATCTGGCATATAAGCTTTTACCGAGGATATCAGGAATTTTGTCTAAATATGGTTCAAATTGTGGATACCACTTAAAATCTGTGAAGCGATTTGTTAAGGTGCCATAAGTTCTGTGGGTAATATAATCGTTGCATACATAGGACCAATATATGCGTTTCAGCACAATGGAGTGAGCCTTTTCTAGTTTATGGGGTCCTCCCAAAAGTGGCTGAGGCCAAGTTTGTTAAACCAACTGGATACATGTTTGACCCAGGGAATAGAGGTTAAGTTGGAACACATTAGCAGGTCGTGGAGTGAGGTCTTATAAACTTCTAATTCGGGGTTAGTCCATAGTCGTATCCAATATAATAATGGTCTTAAGATAATTAGATCGGCTATGGGTCTCAGGCCCAAGTCTAAGAACAGTGGTATCAATGGAGTGCTAGGAGGACACACATGAACACATGAACATTCCAAATGAGCTTCCAGAGTTGAAGGAGCAAACCAAGGGACAATGGGAGAAGAGGTGTACAAGGGATGGAAGCTATTGTATAGAGTCATATAGAATCAAAGAAAAATTATAACAATTTACAACGCATCACCCTACCCAAAGCAAACAAAAGATTTAACTATCCTGGGAGAAGTTTGAATGGTAAGGAGAAAAAATGGTCATATGCAAATGAATAAGTCATATGGTAGTACTATAGTCAAACAAGATCAATTCTGCTTCTAAATACCAACTGCTCCACGGAATTCCTCCCTAGAAGGTCATCCTGTGTATGAAGAGAACTCCCTAGGAACACACATTTATAGGCATTTGACAAGTCTATCCATGCTCCACGCTCATCCATTTTCCAAACGTATCACATTTTTCTTTACATGCTTAATTCTTAATGGATTGGCAAAAGCACTGAACTTGTTCTTGGCAAAAGAAGGTTTCTTTACCATGACCCACTGGTCAGTACTCCTGTTAGGATTTGCCTCACCCCATTTTTGTCATACCTTTGATGGTATTCATTTTGGTGTGGCTCTGTCCTGTTGATCATGTTGTGTCTGTGGACCCATACTGGTCGATCACCATTCAACGATTTGGGTGTTAACTTACACCCTATAAAAGGGGAAATTGCAGAAACTGCGATAAGTGTGGTGTGGTATGACAATAATATTTCTTGTTACATTTTTTCATTAACATCTCCTCCCGTAAGATACAACTGAATGGATTCCTTTATCATCCTACTAGTTCTTTCTATGAGACCATTAGCTCTAGGACAACATAGAGGATTTTTTACATGCCGTATGGATAGCTTACACAGGAATTCTCTCATGTTGTGAAACACATATTTCTCCTTTTCAGTAACTTTACTCCTTGAAATGTCTTTCCTTGAGAATGTTTCAGTCAGAAAAGTGTTTTAGTGTTAAGAGTATTTACTGAGGATTTAGTAACCCAGTGAGAGTGGTAGTCAGCTAAGACAAACATGAATGTATTAGTAACTCCTTGCAGGTTAATGGGGCCTAAAATATATACACCTAATTTGTTCTATGGTTAGGAAGGATACCTCTGTAGGAATAGAGCTGTCCTGCAAGTAGAGTTTGATTTTCACTCATACTGGAGGCAATACAGTCTCCTAGTTTGCTTTCTAACATGGAATCCATATTGGGAAATCAATATTCTGCTCTAACCTTGCCTTTAGTAAGATTTCTCACTAATTGACCTTCATGGGCAATGCCTGCTATATGTTCCCTCATACCCTCAAGACAAATGGTTTGGTTCATTCTCATTAATAGACAGGCATCTATGGATAGCTCATTCCTAACATCCTAGTATGGTTGGACCCAATCAGGCAAATCTTTGCATCTTTCTGGCCAACCATTAAGAAATGTGTATTTCGTGAGGGTAATGTGCCCTGTTCCATGCACTCATCCCATTCCTCTTTAAGTATATCAAATATATTTGTTTCAGAACAACCTCTTCCTTCAACACACTTCCTTGCTCCACATTTCCCACAAGCATGCACGACAAACAATTTGCTGCTTGATTCTTGGCACCCAGTGAATAGTCTACAGTAGTAGCCTTACAGCCCTAAAACCCATCTGGCAATTCAGGAAGTGTTCCTCTCAATCCGTTGTGTGGAAAAAACAGAAACAAATGGCCGGTGATCAGTTCTTAAGGTAAATTATAAATCCCACACAAAAAGTTGAAGTTTCCAATAGCCCAGAAACAAGCAAGATCTTCCTTCTGCACAGTAGAATATTTGTGATCAGTTCCAACCAGGATTTTACAGGCGAATGCCACTATTCTTTCATTACTATCCACTAACTGAGATAAGGTAGCTCCAAGACCTATGCTATGGCATCTGTGGTGAGAATTGTCTTGAATTTGACATCGAAATTTCCAACCAAGGGGGCTTTCATGTTCTTAGAGGCCAATTGACATTCAGAGTTCCAATTCCAAGTGGCTTCTTTCTTAGAATAACTTTTAATTGAGGTACCTGTTCAGCAAAACATTTAAAATATTTGAAGATGTACTCTACTACAACTTAAGTTGTTCCTTATTCAATGGGGTTGGTGCTACTTTCACTGAATCAACTAAACTGTACTTGGGTTTTATTACCTCACAAGAAATAGTATGTCCTAGGTATTCTACAGATACCACACCAATTTTGCATTTATCTGCCTTCTTGGTAAAGCCCAGCTCCTTCAACATTTTCTTCAATGCCTGATTGTTAGAAATGGGGTTTTTGGTTGGCAGTCAGGTTACCCCCTGTCCAAGCAAGGACCCTCACTCTAGTTAGGGTAAAGGAGAATCACCCTCAGTTAACCCCGCTTACCACCTTTGTAGCTTGGCACGAGCAGGCAGCCTTAAATTCAGAAGCAATCCGTAAAGTATTTGTACCAACACTCACAGTAACTCAGTGAAAACACTACAAAATCACACAAAACATGTTTAGAAAAATAGATAACATTTATCTACACAAAACAAGACCAAAATGACAAAAATTCAACATACACAAGTCAAGATATGAATTTGAAAAGAATAAGAGTCTTAAATAATTTAGAAAACAGTGAGAACGTTGTTAGCGTACAAAAGTACCTGGGTAGCGTCAAAATAACAATGCACGGGCGAGTGTGCGTCGGAAAAGGCCAGCGATGCGTTGATTTCTCACGCGCAAGCTAGACCGTGCACCGTTCCTCCTCCGGTCGGGTTGGCGTGCGTCATTTTTCCTCTCCCGCAAGAGAGCGATGCATCGATCTGGACAGGCACCTCGAGTCCGGGCAGGCTTTGCGTTGTTCTTCCGCGCAAAGTGATGTTGTGACAAAAATCAGGTCGCACTGTATCACGAAACCGCACTGCGTGGGGTTTATGTCTGTATCAGCCGCCATTAGCGGGTGTTGCGCGTCTTTTCTCCAGCTGTGTTGCGTCGATATTCTAGCCGCGATGCAAGTGGACCATAGATTTCAGCCACGAGGCCAGCGGCGCATTCTTTCTCAGCCGCGTCTCAGAAGGTGCATCAAATTTCCCTGCACAGCCGTCTGTGCATGGATTTTCGGTCTTTGTCTGCTAGCTTCACCTTTCACGGGCCCAGGAACTGTATAGGGCACCACTTCGCAGGGCAGGAGTCTCAGCAGAGTCCAGATGCTGGCAGGGGAAGTCTTTGATGGCCCTGAGACTCCAACAACACAAGGCAAGCTCAGGTCAAGCCCCTGGAGATTCTTCACAAGCAGGAATACACAACAAAGTCAGTCTTTGTCCCCTTTCACAGGCAGAAGCAGCAACTGGAGGATAGCTTCTCAAAGCACAGTCACAGGCAGAGCAGCACTTCTCCTCAGCTCTTCACCTCTTCTCTCTGGCAGAGATTCCTCTTGATTCCAGAAGTGATCTAATTTTCAGGGGTTTGAATGCTCTTCTTATACCGATTTCTGCCTTTGAAGTAGGCCTACTTCAAAGGAAAGTCTCTCTTGTTTGTGAGATCCTGCCCTGCCCAGGCCCCAGACACACACCAGGGGGTTGAATGCATTGTGTGAGGGCAGGCACAGCCTTTTCAGGTGTAAGTGGCCACTCCTCCCCCCTCCTAGCACAGATGGCTCATCAGGCTATGCAGGCTACACCCCAGCTCCCTTTGTGTCACTGTCTAGAGAGAGGGGCAAACAGCCCAACTGTCAAACTGACCCAGACAGGGAATCCACAAAGAGGCAGAGTCACAGATTGGTTTAAGCAAGAAAATGCCTACTTTCTAAAAGTGGTGTTTTCAAACACACAGTCTCAAAACCAACTTTACTAAAAGATGTATTTTTAAATTGTGAATCAAGAGACCCCAAACTCCAGACGTCTATCTGCTCCCAAAGGGAATCTATGCTTTAATCATATTTAAAGGCAGCCCCCATGTTAACCTATGAGAGAGACATGCCTTGTAACAGTGAAACCCGAATGTGGCAGCATTTCACTGTCAGGACATATAAAACACATATGTCCTACCTTAACCATACACTGCACCATACTCATGGGGCTACCTACGGCCTACCCATACCAAAATGGAAGGTTTAGGCATGGCAAGTGGGTACACTTGCCATGTCAAATTGGCAGTTTAAAACTGCACACACAGACACTGCAGTGGCAGACCTGAACCATGTTTACAGGGCTACTAATGTGGGTGGCACAACCAGTGCTGCAGGCCCACTAGTAGCATTTGATTTACAGGCCCTGGGCACCTCTAGTGCACTGTACTAGGGACTTACCAGTAAATCAAATATGCAAATCATGGAAAGTCAATTACATACACATTTTATATAGGAGCACTTGCACTTTAGCACTAGATAGCAGTGGTACAGTGCCAAGAGTAACAAAAACAGCCAAAGCAGAGTCTAGTACACATCAACAACCTGGGAAACAGAGGCAAAAAGTTAGGGGAGACCACACCAAGGATGCCAAGTCTAACACTCATCGTGTACCATTTCTGCTAGACCATAGATGAGGAAGTCATCTTGGAAGCATACACCTTTGTTTAGCCCTTGAAGAATCTCTTGTGTTTTTTATTTGAAACACTGCTGCTGCAGATGTCAGATTAAAAAGACATGCTACAGAACCTTAAAGTTCCAAAAGGGGTAATGAACGATGAAAGTTGTTTGGATTCATGATGAAGAGCAACTTGATGGTACTTAGAGGAAATTTTAAGTACATTTACAAACATAACATAAGGAATGAGGCTTAATAGTTCATGTATTTTGAATAGAGAAAGTCTGTCCACTCAGATATTACCATTTTGACTTCTTAAGTAAACATGGATGTATTTTGCTGCCATCATCCTTTGTGGCTATAATGAGGGAATGAGGTCATGGTTATATTCACCTGTATTGATATTTAAAGTGAAATCCCAATTTCTAAATGTGTCCTTAAATGTATCTTTGTTTATGAAGGTGTAGGGGGAGAAGGAATCTGCAGATACCTTAAAGGTAACCACATTGAGATGAATCCCTCATGAAGAGTATGTTACATTTTTTTTTTTTAAACCAGATTTTATTGAGAGTTTTACATAGTCATTATTTCTCATACATAAGTTCCCTCTCCGAGGAAGTTCTTATTAACATTTTATCAGTAGAACAACTCTATCATATATTCTGGCTTGACATTATCTAAGTATTCAAACAAGATTAATACTAATATCAATACGAACAATCCCCCCTCCCAGTCCGTCCCTATCCCTCTCTTCCGAGAACCCTTGTTCAGATGTTGGTATTGTTCCCGAAGTGTCTCATGTAATGCTTAAGTGTGGTTTGATATTTTGGGTTGAGTGTGGTCTACTACTCCTCCGTCTTAATTCTTGGATATGAGTTCCGGGTTCTAATTAGTGGCTGATTGCCATGACCCCTTCCACCGTGTAAATCCCGCCGGTGGTATTACCATCCATGGGAACCTTAGGGTGCGGTATCTGCTCTAAGTGTGTCCATTATTACTTCCCAACCCTTTGCCACTTCAGGTGGACTAATCCTTCTCCTGGATTCACGCTGGAGAAGTATTCCCTCCGCGTTTGCCCATTTAAGTAGTTCACTCTTCCATGTTGGTACCCTGGGGCCCCTGGGATTTTTCCAATTAGATGCAATCTCCCTGTTAGCCAGAGATAAGGCCAAGTCCTGTAATCTATCTGTGATTTTGTGTTTGGCCAAGTGAGTAAAGGCGTGTGAGAGACAATTAGCCATGGAGCAGGTTACTTCCTTACTCGGGAGATGCGCCAAGGTCCAGCACACCTCTGACCAAAAGGGTTCTAGCGTGGGACATTCCCAGAACATGTGGCTGAGCTCAGAGCTGATCAACCCACATCTCGGGCAACACTCTGTTACCTTACCAAAGTATTTGTTTATGCGGCCTGGGGTCAGGTAAGCTTGGTGCTGCACGTAAAAGTTTATAAGTTTAAATCAAGCGTTTCGAGTCGCTTTGGGAAGGTTCCTCAAGATGGGTCCCTATTCTTCTTCTGGGATATCCCGGTTGAGATCTTTTTTCCATGTTTGTTTGAGGGAGATCAAAGGCGTTATACTGTCCGTTCTCATCAGCCCATAGAGTATTGAAACTACCTTAGATTTGTCGTTTGGGGAAGTCAGATATGTACAGATCGCCTGAGAGGGGGGCTCTGTCCCTTTCCCTTGCCAGTGCTTTCGTATGTTGGCCTTTAATGCCCCATACATTAAGAAGTGTCCTGCTGGAATGTCAAATTCCTTCCTAAGTGTCTCGAAGGACATCAGTTTGCTATCCCTAAAGAGGGAGCCCACCGTGTTAATCCCGGCTTCCATCCATTCCCCAAGATCAATCCGAGTGCCCCCCTGTGGTATTGCCTGTAAAGATAGAAGGGTAAGCTCTGTAGAGTAAGGAGTCTCCACCTTGATCCTGCGCAAAATATTCTTCCAACACTGATTCAGGATCTTTAGTTCTGGAGAATCCTGTTTCCCGTCACCAGGGTTTCTCAAGAGTATTGCAGCCTACTTTCCTGTGGGGTGGATGCCCTAGCATTCGTTTTTGCATTTAATCTGTCCGAGAACCAATGCACCAACCACTGAAGTTGTGCTGCTAAGTAGTAGGTCTCGAAGTCAGGAACTGCCATGCCTCCATCGGTGGGTTGTCTTTGGAGCTTTGTCAGGGCAACCCTCCTCCTACCTCTTCCCCATATGAATGAAATTACCATGGTGTCCAGTTCTTTAAAGATGGCCCTAGGAATCCAGATCGGCAGCACTGAGAAATGGTATAGCAATCTCGGCAATACAATCATTTTGAGGATCGCTATCCGCCCAGCTATCAATAATGGTAGTGTCTGCCAGAATGCCATACAGGTTTTTATGGAGCGCATTGTGCTCCTGATATTACCATCTAGGATGTCCAGGGAGTTGTGGTAAACTTTCACTCCGGTAAAGCATTAGTTGTACTAGGGGTAAATCTCTCTGGATGTCTTCCAGGAATATTAAAAGATCGTCTGCATAGAGGGCTATATGGTGTCTCTCTCCTACTGCCAGGATACCCGGGCCCCCCACTCCCGCCCTGGCTGCAGCAGCTAGTGGCTCCATTGCCAAGGCAAACAGAAGAGGAGACAGAGGTCAACCCTGTCTCGTTCCACGCTCAACTCCATACCTGTTGGATATTGTGTGACCTGTGCGGACTCTGGCCGTGGGATTGGTATAGAGTCATTTTACCCAAGAGACGTACTCAGGTCCAAGTCCAAGTTTGGACATTACTGTATAAAGGAACACCCAATCCAAGCTATTAAAAGCTTTTCTATGTCCACTGCTAAGACACCTGAAGCTGTGGCATTGGGGGCCAGGTCTCTCATGATGGCTATTAGTCTACGGATGTTTCCAGCTGTACTTCGCCATGGTATGAACCCTGCCTGGTCTGGGTTTATCAAGGAGGATGTCAGCGGGAGAAGTCTGGTTGCCAGGAGGATTTTATAGTCAAGGTTCAGCATGGATAGAGGTCTATAAGCTCCCACCTTTGTTGGGTCCTTGCCCGGTTTGAGAAGGGGAACTATGACTGCCTCGCGGGTGGATTCCGGCAGTAAGCCCTGGTCTTTAGAGATTTTATATATATTTTCTAACCTCGGGGAAAGTATGTCTGCAAAGGTAGCATAAAATTCGATGGGGAACCCATCTGTGCCAGGCGGTTTTCCTCTGCCCAGTCCTTTCATGGCCTCACTGATTTCGGCTAGTGTGATGTTCCCTTCTAATGGTTCTGTAAGTTCAGGCTCCAATGGTTTTGAATGCAGTTCTGTTAAATAGTCTTCAGTTTGTTCTCCAATGTGATTGAGTCTTTTTTTGTATAAACCCTCATAAAATGACATAAACTGAAAGTTAATCTGTTCTGGTTCGTATAGGTGGGTCCCTAGGTCCGTGGTTAAGTCCATAATGGGGGGGATCTAACGGATTGTGAGACAAGCCATGCGAGTAAACGGCCTGCCTTATCCCTTTCTCCATGTGCCCGGGTGAGGTAATTTTTGTAATCAATGCATCGAAGGCGTTCAGTGCAATGAGTTACCTCAGTCCTAAGGTCTTGCACTGTGTTTTGTAATTGAGGATTCCCAGGTCTGTTTTTCTCCGCCTCCCGTAGTTTGTCTTCAGCCCGTTCCATGTCTCACAGTAGAGTCCTGCGCACATCCACCGTCCCCGCTATACATCTCCCGCGCATCACCACCTTAAAGGCATCCCACTCCACCAGAGGGCTAGTAGTGGTTGTATTGTTGTCCTCAAAGTACTGCACCACGCTTTGGCGTAGCTCAGTACGAAAGGGGACATCTTCTAGGAGTTCGGGTTTGAGCCTCCACGTGGGGATACGAGGAACAATGGACCCCCATTTCAGGGTCAGCAAAAGAGGGTTGTGATCAGAAATTGTGCGGGACAGATATTCCGTGTCTGGAACTTGCGAGTATACATCTGGTGAGCAGAGGAATGCGTCCAATCTAACGTGTAGTTCATGTAAATGCGAGAAAAAAGAGTAGTCTCTAATAGTGGGGTGCAATCTACGCCAGGCATCAACTAGACCCCAATTCGTTTGCCATGTAGTGAATTGTCGAGCTGTTCTCACCAGAGGGGAGTTGTGTAAAGGAGTGTGTGATCTGTCCATATTAGGGTCTTCCACGCATTTGAAATCCCCTCCCAGTATCACTGAGGATTGTAGGTAAGGGGCTAGTAAAGTAGTTAGTCGTGCAAGAAACTCTCCCTGATCAGTGTTGGGTGCGTATACATTAATCAGAGCCAAATCCCTGCCCTCTAATCTGGCCTTGATTGGCACAAATCGCCCTTCGGGATCTATAAAGTTATCTGTCATTTGGAAAGGGACTCCCGCTCGGATCCAAATCAGGGCACCTCTCGAGCATGCGGAATAGGAGGTATAATATGCCTGGTTTCTCCATCTTTACTGTAGAGCTCTACCCTCTGTCTGTGTTAAATGGCTTTCTAGGAGCATGGCTATCTGAATTCCCCTCCTCTGTAGGTATGAAAAAACTTGATATCTCTTAACCATTGAGTGCATGCCCCCGATGTTCCACGTGAGGAACTTGTATGATTCCCCCCCCCCCCTGGTTTCGGGCGAGCCCCAGGAGGTAGAGGCTCACAAACCCCCCCATCCTGTTAATGGTATCCATGGGTAACTCCTTCTTCTTAGTAATTACCCAACTCCGCAACCCCAGGACAAAAGTAGAAACCTCTCTCGCCCAAACTAGTGAAAAAACTTTAACCAGTTTATCAATGTGGGGGGTGCTCTGAGGTAGATCCGAGAGCATAGCATGGCATCCTCTCCCCGTCCCTCGGGAGTCTATCACACTGAGATTTCATAGTCCCAAATCTGTATTATGTTCAGTTGGATTCAGGCTGCTGGGTTACACCGCAGGGATGTCAGCGTTCATTGACTTGGTTACGGGCGTGGCACGTCTTTCTCCTCAGGTTCCCGTGCCCCCACGGCCGTGACTATCTGACATTCCATCAGATGATGTTATCCGAGGTCCCCGGGTGTCACATCTGGACCCTGTTTATCGGATGTGTGCCAGAATTCAGATTCTTGCTCTGATTCAGAATGTTCTAGGTCGTCCTGAGATTGTTTAGGGGATCCATGATCGGAGCCGCTTAAGGAAGCAGCTGCTTCCATAGCTTTTTGTCTTTCTTTCAGAATTTCCAATGGGGACGGGCTGCTCAGTCTACTGGATTTATTCTGTTTGTTTTTCCCCTTGCGGTCCGAGCAGAGATTATCAGGACTGTGGTCTCGGTCTCCTGTTGTCTGTGCATCGATCCAACGCCAGGTTTCCTCTGCCGTGCCGAAGAATTGTGCGCCAGATTTGGTTATTATTCTTAACCTGTCCGGGAACATCATCCCATACTGGACCCCCGTCTTGCAGAGTTTTTGTTTGGCTTCCCTAAAGGAGGCTCTCTGCTTCTGCACTTCTTTAGAGAAATCAGGAATGATATGGATCACGTGGTCGTCAAGCATGCAATCTCCGTTCTTCCTACTTTGACTTAGTAGGTAGCCCCTGTCTTTGTATTAAAGCAATCTGACTATTACTGGTCTATGGGGGCAATCCGTGTCGCGGCGTTGGCCCATTTTGCAGAGCCATAGGTGTGCCCAATGTAGCTGGTTTCTCCGCAGGTCGCTGTTATTTGCCCAAGAGATGGGGCAAGGTTTGGAGTCACTTTCAAAACCCACAAGCTACAGTTGGGGGTCAGAAAAGAACTGAGTGGGTCACTTTAGCTCTTTTTTGGTCCTGGTGCCCCCCTCTCTGCGCAGAGTTTTGGAAGTAGTCCCTGCTGGGATCTGAATCACTTTATTTCCCCAAGGTGATTCTCAGTGCTGGGGGTGTTTCCCTTTACTACCAGGGGCTTCACCCTGGTGTCACGTTTGTGTTGCATTATTTTCAGGTGCCCCCAATGGTGATTCGCTGGGTCCACGAACGAGGGCCCTCAGAGTCAATTTTCCAGGGCCCCAGGTCGGGGGGCCTCGCCCGCTTCGTTCCCGGCCCCCGATCTGGTAGCCGGCGCTCCGCTTTCCCTCTTCCCGCGGGGAGCCAGAGGCACGCACAGCTCACCTCGGTGCGGCGGGGTCAGCCGGTTCTGGTCCTCCTCGGGGGCCCGTGGTTCCTGGATGATGACTCCGGCGCGTAAGGCTGGAGATCTAGCACCGAGCGCGGTGCAGGCTGCGCTTTCCCCTCGCTCTATGCTTGCGACAGGGGCGCATGGAAGATGGCGGCCCCATCTTACGATCTGTCATGAAACCTCCTCTCACTGATTCGGGGCCCACAAACAAGACTCCAAGATGCCGGATCTCATGTTGAAGCGGCCGGGGGGGGGGGTGTCTCCACACCTTCCGCTTCTAGCTGTTGCGATTTGGGGCAGATTTTGACGTCACAATCCCGAGGACGAGGAGAGTAGAGCGGAAGCCTCACGAAGAGGCTGAAATCCCAATGGCGTTGGGCCACGCCCGCCCTTGAAGAGTATGTTACATGATCAGTTTCATTGGCGTTGACTTGAAATACATAATTCTCTTTGTCTTCATCATTGGGTTTGACTACATGTACAGTTTTACTTTACTTTTTTGACCTCTACACACACTGGCAGAGTGCCCTTTCTTATTGCACCTTCTACACATACTTATTAGTATTAATCTTAATATTAATCTTAAAGTTAATTCAGATTCCTTTATGTCTTTAATACAAGCTGCAGTGTGTTTGTAAGAAATTGGGTTACTGGTTGATGGGGGAGAAGCCCTACTCAAGCAGCAACCAAAATCCTTGTCAGGGTGAAGTCATAAGCAAACCCCAAATTCAAATTTGCTTAATGCTCTGGCAGCTTGACACAAACACAGTCAGGCTCACTGCAGAGGCAATGTGTGAAGTATGTATGCAACAATTTAAACAGTAATAACATGAAATACAACACAAGAAAAATCCCACACCCATTTAGAAAAATCAAGTACAATTTAATAAATAATTAAGGACAAAATGAAAAAATCCAATCAGTACAACCGGAGATATGTATTTTAAAGATTTAATTGTAAATAGTGCCAAAAATCACAAAACGCCACCTGTGGTTATCTGCTCATGCCAGACTGGGACAAAGTGACAAGTTCAGGCTGATCACAATGCAGCGTGGGTCGGCTACAGGGACCCACGTAGGCCCACTGAACAAAAGTACCTTAAATCCTAGTTGCGGAGAGATGTGGAGTCCTGTGTTGAGGATGCGTTGTGCAACATCTATACCTTGAAGCTGTGATGCAAGGTCCTGCTGTATTGAAGTGCATACCATAGATGACTGGGTTGTGATGCAAAGCCCTGTGTCAGGATGTGTTGCACAGCTGCTGGTTCCGAAAGAGCAACACGCTTTGTGATGCGGAGTCATGCGCCATCATCAAGAAAGTCATTGAGGAGGAGCTTACCATGCGAAGGCCTGTGTTGAGGATGCATTATGCAGCGGTGGTTCCTGGAGGGCTGTGATGTGAAGTACTGCCCCGGGGATGGGTCATACAGCAGTCCTGATGCAGAGTTTGAAGAGGCGGTGAGTCGCGCAGCGGCTCCAATGCAGAGTCTTGGTGAGGTGATGCGTCGAGCAGTGGCTCTGATGTGTCCTCCTGGTACCACAGTTGGACTGGCAGAATACCTTCCCACCCACTTCCAAGAGTTCAGGACTGGGGTGGGACCACATAGGAGGGTAGAGCTCACAGCTGGCAGAGTCCACGTGCTGAGTTGAAGATGGAGGAAGCCTGTTCTGTCCCTCAGGCTTCTGATCAGGAGGCCATTCAACTAGCTCTTGGAGTCATTCTGGTGGTCCTGGTTTCTAGTGCAGTCCTTCTCACTCAGACAGGAGGACATCAGGGCAGCACACATGGGCAGCAGAGTGGCATTTCTTCTTGCAGCATAGCATCAAAGAAGTCCTTCTTTAGAGTCTTCCGCAGGTCCACATGTGTATTGAAGAGTTGGGATCTGATGTCCTAAATTTATATCTGGCTTCCACTTTGAAGTAAGAGAAGCTTCTAAAGGATGCCACATCCTGAGGTGCTTGAAATTCCATGCAACCCTGCCCTTGCCCCAGATTGTCTGGGGGTCACAACAGACTAATGTTGCACCTTTTTGTGAAATATATCCAAGTGTGGTAGGTAACAGCTCCTCCTCCTAGTCAACTCAGAGTGTCCCCTCCTGCCAACACGTTGCTTTTCTTTGTCTCACTGTCTGGGAGCAATACACACAGAACAACTGCGAACTACACTTAGTCATGTAACCCAGATTACTGGTAGCGGGCACAAAATGTTTGGGGCATAAAAATGACAGCTTTCTAAAAGTGACATTTTCAGAATTGTGACAAAAAATCCGACTTTACCATTAAAGAGTGCTTTTAATTAGAAATCTTCAGACATCAAACTTGAACTGTCTACCTGCTCCCAATTTAAAGTTATCACTTATTAAGTGTAATACTGTAGCCCAATGTTATCCCATGGGAGAGGTAGGTGTTGCAGTAATGAAAAACAGGTTTAGGAGTGTTTTACTACCAGGACATGTAAAACTTAAAAGTATATGCCCAGCTTGTCAAATTTACTGCACTCTTCTCTCTGACCTGTTCAGGGCCTACCCTGGGGTGACATATCTATTGAAAGGAAGGTTTGGGCCTGGCAAAAGGTTGCCAGCATCTAATTTATAGGCCTTGGGTGCATGTAGAACCACATAAATAGGAACTAACAAATAAACTGAAGATGCCAATTGGATGTAAGCCAATTCTACAATGATTAAAAGAGAGAGCAGATTAACTTTAGCACTGATTAGCAGTGGTAAAGTGTACATAGTCCTAAGGGCAACAAAACTGAGATGAGCTAAAACAGGAGGGGTAGGCAAAACCTCTTGGGCAGGACCACCCTAAGGCAAACAGGTCTAACAGTGTTCAATAATTTAGCTATTCCAACAGTTTCAGATAAGTCAGGACTTTGAGAAAAGAGTTGCTCTTGTACTGTTCGATAATTTGTGCATCTAACTAGTTGGTCCAAAATTACTCATAGCAGGCAAACCCCTAGGAGCAGCAATGTAACTTGCACCACTTTCATTGTTTCCTTATGACTTTTCAAAAAATGGTGTCTCTTCAACACTACATTACTTTTTTCTGAAACATTTTCTTCTAGTTTCTTATAGGCAAGCTGATAAACATCTATTTGTATTTCTTCGCAAACTTCATCAAAGATAACATGTTCAGATAAATCTTCAGGAATGTTTCTGCCATGTATGCAACTGTCACAAAGCAAAAAATGTTGTTTATGTTGAGGAAAAAACATTGCCCGCCTCCCCCCCGCATCCGCCCCTTTCGCTAGAGGTACTAAGTAAGACTCAAACAACCTAACCCACTGTTTCCATGTTGGCATTGGTTTTCCCGTTTCATTCAAGAATAGAGGAGGTAGAGACATGCTAGTAGTGGACATATTGATGAATTACTTTAATGCAATCAGTAGAATGTAAGAAGGGAAAAATTATCTGGTGATTGTGCCCAAGTAATGTAGCATTGAAAATCATATAGGTTAAATAGTTTAGATAAAACAACTTATACAGCCCATTATAACATGTGGAGTTGTTAAAAAAAACTGTGATAGCTAGGTAACTCTGTATACACGTATGACATTCAGCAATATATGTCCAAAGAAGATTTCTCTCAATTGCATTTGTAGAGTTCCACAAGTATGCCTAAAATGCAAACAAATGGTGCAGTTCATTTGGTATCAAACAAATAAGATCTACTAAAGTACCATTCAATTTGTGCAGTTCACCTCCATTCACAGCTGGGTATGTGAAGAGGTACTTAAGACATATGCTCACTATTATCAATTCACCTGCCCCTTACTCCAGTTGAAGAATAAAATATCCACTGCCTTTTGCAAAGCTCCTCTGCAAACATAGCAAGGGCAGGGAGATAACTCTGAACAAATAAAGGCTCCTGTGAAGTTAGAGGAACCATTCACCACCCTGCCTGCAGAACCAAGGTGGCAGTACATTGATTATTGAGATGGTTGAAACACTTCCCACGCTGGAAAGAAAGGCGGCAACCCACTCCCTGCTCAACCTGCAAAAGCAAGTCGAGGCAGTCCTTAATTTCTTTAGGTGATCCAAGCTCTCCCCACTCAGATGAAAAAGGCATGCTAACCCAAGGCAAATGATACTCCAAACACTTAAGGCAGTCTAAGTCCTTCCCACAATGCAGTGGAAGCTGGGCAGAGATCAATAGTCAGGTCCGTGAGGCCTGAGGCAACTGCATCGCCCTCAAAGGGGACAGTATTATGGAGGGCTCTGACATGCTAATGGGAAAGCAGGCAGAAGGATCTAACACTATGATCCACCTAGCATCAGGTAACTACCCCGCTCTCATTGGAGATACTATGTAGAAAGGTTCCGATGTACATGTTGTGCAGCTTCTTCTCAGTCCTTATTGGAGTGTATTTGCTCTAGTATACTATGTTGATTACCTCCGATGTTTTAGATAGAATATGTTTGTATGCAGTTATTATAGCCCAACTATACATGATTTTCTTAACAGTACAGTCTGGGATTTCCATTCTGGCACATAGTAGCAATACCAGAAATCTAGGGAACATTTTAAAAGAGGAACAAAATGGGTAAAAATTAACAATTTACTTTAGGTGGCAATGCATAACTGTTAAAGCCATGATCCCAAAGACTGCACCTCCTACGCCACTCTCTTCTGTCTTATCATCCAAAGCCTCTCTTTGGGATGTTGCCGTCCTGATATTGTTTGACTATGCAGTCGGGGGAAAAGAAACCACAGGCATTGTTAATCATGGTATTTGGGACCTGGAGCGGTTGGCCTAATATTCTTTCACAGATGTCCAGGCCCCAGATTTCTATGCCTTAACTCCTTCGCTTCAGGCCTATTCTCCCTCAGGTGCCAGACCTTCTTTTGGCTATTATTTGCTCTTAGACCCTCATAACTTTTTGTCCACATAAGCTACCCACGCCAAATTTGCGTCCTTCTCTTCCAACATCCTATGGATTCTACAGGTACCCAGACTATGTGGGTTTTCCTGAAGGAGACCAAGAAATGAGCCAAAATACAGTGAAAATGTCGTTGTTTTTAATAAAAAATGGGGAAAAAGGGCTGCAGAAGAAGGCTTGTGATTTTTTCTCTGAAAATGGCATCAACAAAGGGTTTGCGGTGCTAGAATCACTATCTTCCCAGCCAAATAGCAAGTTAGCAAGTCAAAATTAGCAATAGACAAAAAAGAAAAGCTTGATTGTAAAAGGCATATTCTGGCACTTTTGTAATACAAGTACCCAAATGACAAGGCATGCATTTCTTAGGACATCTATATCTAATTTAAATGCACTGATTACATTTTCCTTAAATCAAATTAACTTTCTTCTGAGCTGCCTAACGTCAAGCCAGTATCATTATCAGGGATTTACAGTGGAGGAGAAAGACACGAGGGCCAAGATTTACGTACCTCTCACATAATGCAGCGCATAACCCAAAGTTGCTGCACTGCGTTTTTGTGACAGGGAGAGAGCAGGAAAGTGCCACATGGCACTTTTCTCCTCTTTCTCAAGCACTGGTGCACAATCAGGCTGCCGAGCTCCACACATGCACTTTCGCACCTTGGTGCAAGTTTGTTTGCCTAAGTCTAGCATAGGTTTTGCGCTGGAAGGCTACTCTTCCAGTACAAAATACTATGCCTAAACAAATAGTAATTTTTTTTCCCCTTTGTATGTGTTCTTAACAGTGTAGCACAAATGCAAAGTTGGAATAAAAGAGACATAAAAGAATTTCTCCTTTTAATACCTACTACTGTTAGCATATTGGGTTTTTCCATCATAGACCATGGATGGTTGCACTGGAACACTCACACCCATGGGATGCCCCCTTGACACAGAGTAGCATAAAGCAGCCCTTCACCATGGTTTGCATTACTTTTTCTTACAAACCAATGTAAATAACAATTTGCGTTGGATTGTAAATCCCAAAAAAGATTTTGTGTCAGCTCTGCATTACAAAATGAAGGCAAACATGGCTTAAAAACTTTTGGAAATCCAGACTGACGTTAAAATGAGCTCAAAGGGTCTGAAGTCTGTCCTGCAAGCTTCAAATTTCACCAGAGGTAAAAAACAAACCAGGAGGGTTCAAGGCCAAAATATCTGTGCTTGCAAAATCGGAACATGGGGTTTCATACATATATTTGTTTATTAATATACTTGATGTTTCATCTCTAGCCACAACTGAATGAACTTGAACCTACTTCGGAATGTCTTGTGTGAAAATTGTGAGTACTGAATGCAGTATGATGAATGTTCCATGTTTCTGCCACCTATAGGTTGTCCCTTTTCTCCAGCCAAATGAGCTACTGCCTTGAAACCTCTCACTGCCAAGCCCGAACCACCCTCCCAAAAATGTACACAATTCTTCATCATTCCAGGCCCCTAATATGCATAGCACTTGTTTGTTTCTTGGCTAGAATAATGATCAATAGGTACCAGTACATGCATATATAGCATGTCAGTTGTTTTTTTGAAATGATGTTGATATCAAGAAATAAGCAAGAAAAATCCACATAAGATGATAATGGCCCAATCATTTTAAAGACTAGATACTTCATTTATTATTCTTTATGTTAAGTGCCTCCTAGATTGTTTTGTCTAAATAACATGTTATGTCTTTAGTTAGCATGTTAGGGAGTTGCAGCCACTGCCGCTGATTATTGGATCTGTGCTCCTTATGGACTATAGCAACAGCAAAAGCTGTGATTTGGTCTAAGTTGACAAGAAATAAGTAGACAATCATCAGGCACCCACTCACTCATGCTTTTTCATCCAGGGACAAAGAGGGACATATCCATGGATCTTGCCTGACAAGCTCACACAGGTGCAGCAACAGATAGAGGATGTACTACGTCTACCCTCCTGTAATGTTCAGATCTTGGTGCCAACAAGAGGTGGTTTGAGCGTTATGGGGCTTTAAGCATATTCTTGATTAAAAATCAATACAATTATACTGGATTCATTTTGGTTTCATAAGAGTGAGTTGGATATAAGTCTTTCAAATCAACCTTTTTATAATTACATCCTTTTTTTTTTTCCAGTGGAATGATACGGTGGGGAGAATTTGATGATTTATATCGCATAAGTGAGACAGAAGAGACTTCAAGCAATACAGAGGATGAAATATGTATTAACAAAGGTAGGTGCGATATATCTCCTTATCTTTGACAAAACTTGGAAACTAAATGCCTGATTTAGAGTTTGGCGAAGGGGTTACTCCATCACAAATGTGACAGATATCTCGGCCGCCATATTACAAGTTCCATAGGCTATAATGGAATTGTAATATGGCAGGGGGGATATCCATCACGTTTGTGACGGAGTAACCCCATCCGCCAAACTCTAAATCAAGCCCTAATTTATTTAACTAGAGTGAGTGTGGCTTTAGTTGTGATATGAGAAGCAGCTAAGAAGATCACACACAGTCAAGACAATCATGTTCCTAATAATCATTTTTGTGAGGAATCCCATGTTTACCTTGAGTAGCTTGGCACAATTAGAAAGATCTTCCTTAGGGAGAACTGCATGTGCTACATTCACAGCAATGTTAAAACAACATTACGGTTAAGAAACAAAGTAGGTTTAATTCCATTTTAGTAAGTAAGAACAGAATGTAAAAAATAAAATCACAAATGTAATGAATCTGATGTAGGGACCAGTAAGTAATAAAAATGATTGGTATTTTCTTTAGTCAAAAGGAATTGTTGGAAGTTAAAAATTAAGCATACCAAGGAGTTCGTATGGTTCACAAAACTAGCATCAGGCTAGAGCAGTGCATTCACTTTCAACACTTTTAAAAGTAATTTCCTTTGCTTACAGCAGATATCCTTATTTCAGTAGTAGTTGATGAAAGACATTTTCCAAATCCTTCAAGGCTGTTTCCAAACCTTCTTGATTAGTGTTCAAAAAGTACTCTTTGACAAATGGCCAAGGGTTCAAGTTGGAGAAAGTTTACTCTCACTTTTCCTATTCCATAGCCAAAAAGCCAATTACCTGTAGGCCTTCTGGCTTCCTTCCAGGCAGATGTAACTCTTTCTGTTCTTAGGATCTTCCACACTTTATCATGCCCAGAGAAAGAAGTTCCAAAATGGCGGACATTCTTCTGCTGGTCAGGTACTCTGCCCCTTTGTCTTTGAAGGGTCAGCAAAATACTACTGTGATTGGCCCTCAGAGAAGCCTTACAGTTCCAGAGATTCAAGAGAAAGCAAGAGACACCCCAAATAGTCCTTCAGCATGCATGTGGGGAGTTCTGCCAATTTACAGTGGCAGTCTTTAACATTTTCCTGTGCCAGTGATCTGTTCTACTTCAGAGTCCTTCAAGAAATGTTTTTACCATGAACCAATCTGTGATGAATAAAATTTGCTAAGCAAGCTCAGCTTGATTCCTTGTCTTCTCCATACAGTCTTTAATAGCACTGTGATCCACTTCCTGGATCCCTTATTACGGAAACTAGCCTGCAATGCCTTATCTTTTAGTTGCCCAAAATGGGAGAGCTGTCTGTGGCCTAGATTTTGCTCTGTCTTGTATCTAATCCTTCCTAAAACCAGCCCACTGTAGCCCTTGCTGGATCTCAGCTACCTCTTCCCCATCATTAACGGGTCTGCTAAGTTTGCAGTGGCCTCTCACCTCAATGGAGGTTGGTGTAAGAGATCCTTGTGGCAAGCAGAAGAGATTTATGTGTAATAGGAAGACCTTTAACCAGGAAAATCATTGGTCGGAGGCAATTGCTCTCTTCTCCCAGAAAAAAATAAGGTTTGAAAATATTTAATAATCTTTGAGCCACAAGGGCCATAATAGACTGGCTTCTTTGAGAACAGAAAATGTGAAAACTTATAAGAGTCACCTTAGCATTTCTTAAAATTAATATGAATTGTAACTAAGAATGTTTATTTTAGTTATTTAAACATACATGTATTTTGTAACTGGGATTAGCAAAAAAGAGTCTTTAGAAAACGTCATACTTTTAAAAGCGTGCCCCACTCATGTGCAAGATAATATTTATGTTCAAGTTACCTTTATTAAATAGAAGTGTATACACTGTTTACATTTTAGATTTATTCACTGTGCAACATGGCTTAATTTTTCCCACATTCTCAACTGATTGCACAGTGTTAAAATAAGCATCTAATTTTGAAAAACAGTCTGTTTTTACTTCTGACATTTAAGACCAGTGTGGGGTTCTACGTTGCTCTTGTTAAGCTCCAGTTTATTAGGTGTGCTCCAGATGTGAGCGTTTCAGTTTGAAGAACCTTTATTCTATTTTAAGAAAAATCATGAAAGTTAATTCATAAAATACATGACACATGAAACAATGAAATACAATTCCAGGGAGCATGATAACATACTTACACAATGTACAGTTTTTAAATATCAAATACATAAAATAACAATTACATAAAAGACAAGGGAACCCACCAGCAACCAACAGTTCTAGTATCGAAAGCCTTTAAGAGTCCATCTGACTTATCAGACATAGAACATTGAAACACAATACTTAAAGACAGTTATTCTTCTATACATTTATATGCTGTAACCCCCACCGTTAAAAAAGAACTAACTCTAAAGTACACATCTGCATTATCTAGAAGGTCCAGTTAAGCAACAAAACTCTATACTGCTCAACACTAAATGCCTTTAAAAAGGTTTCAAAAATAAATCGAAGTGCATCCTAAAAGACGTACAAAAAAACAGATGTGAGAGGGAAATGCTTCCCTTCAGGAGCATTTAAGCAGTCTAAAACGTTCATACCGTCTTCACACAAGATTTGCAGGATTACTAAATATCTCAATCAAGTAACAAAAACTGTTTCTGTCGTTATGAAAGATCACATGCAATGTGGGACCACCTTAGTAGGCCCAAGTAGACAAAAGGGAATCAATATCAGCTATCAAAAGTCCACAAATCACAAGATTTCAAAGGAAACATGGCAAAAGGGTGATGCCAATTTTTTTTGTGCCTGCAACTTTGGATCCTGAAGAGGTTTGTTTATAGCTTTGAAAACTGAATACATTAAGCTCAGAGGGCAACTGCAAGACTGATCACCTGTCCTTCTATGATCAATCCATCTGCAGGCAGAAAAGTCATGGCAATCACCTCAGCAACTAGCAAAACTATGACCTATAGGTCTTAGGGTACCCTGCCAATTGTCATAAAAGACAGAGTGATTGTCAAAGAGATCAGCTAATCCCTGACAATGTAAGACTTCAGATTTCACACCTACCATAGTCCCTTCTCTCCACAGACAACTCATTCCTCTTCACCTCAAGTTAATTAAGGGAAAACAGAATCCATGCACAACATCAACTACCTGACCTCAACCTGGATGTTCTCTGCATCACAGAAACCTGTGAGAAGAGGGTTCATCCATACCAATTGAGACTTTTCCTTAAAAGCTACCTAACCTGTTGAGAAACATCCAGAAGAACAAATGCAATGAGAGACTAGTGGTAAAGTTCCAAAGCTCAAAGATTTTTAGTGTAGGAAAATACCCCCTTTTCAGTGGTCACTCACACATTTTGCTATGTCTTATTGCTGGTTTTTGGACTCTGCATTCTGGGACACTGATGTCCAGTGCCCAGTGTATATGCTGTAACCAGTAAAAACATGTTGAATTTGTGCACATCTAACAAGAATATATAACTTACCTATAGTTCTTGTTATATAGTATTATATAGTACAAAGTGTCAAAGGTGGACTTTAGTATCCACTATGTCACCGAGTACAGCTGTCACCGGGCAGCTGAATAGCAATGTTGATGAGATGTGAAAACTGCTCCCAGAGCAGGACAAAGGCTTTTGGTGTAGGAAGGTATTTCCGTTCCTCTGGCAGGATGACCATCTACTCTGTGCCCAGGAACTTGATTAACTTCAAAGAGGCCTGCCATGCCACAGGCAAATGCTAGCGGACACCTGGATATGCCCCTTCTGTGTTCCCCCAATAGGACAGGCACCAATCCAAGTGGGAGAGGATCTTTTTGCAGAAATGGTTTGAAGTCACCACAGAGGAGAGGTTGCTCATTTCCCACGGCCCACCTCTGGGGTGGGTGTGTAGGCTCTGCACAGGTGTAGAAGGGTTTTTTGATCCTGGATTCGAGCTAAGAGTGGTACTGTTGGATTGTTTGCAGTAGGGGCACACCAAAACTGCTCCCACAGGGCGGCTCTATTGGAGCTGTTTGTATGTTCAGTTAAAAGACGTTTTCTGGTTGATGTGCCGTCTTGAACTCTAGGTTTGAAGAGTTAGGTCTGAAAGAGTAAGGTTCCTAATCTAATTTAGCAAATGGGAAGAATCTGTGAATAAATTATTTTGAGTAGGTATGTGAATACTCTAAACAGAAGTCTTAAGTGAGGAAATTCAGCAGAAGGTTTTTTTAGTTTGATGGCCCTGAAGAAGCAGCAAAACACACATTGGCTGCAATCACCATTTCTCATTAGGGTGTATTTTGTGCAATGTAATTTAGAAACCTCATACACCCCAAAGTGGAGTCACATTATGACTTGGGGTGGACTACCAACCAACCCAAGTATTAACCCACTCTCCCACAACTAGCTTCGAAGAATATTTTTCATTTGAGTGTGAATCCTTATTTACAAGCTGCTCACCCACACCAACTTTATCCACCTCTTCATTCTCCGCTGATGACCCCACACAACTCTGTTTTTCCATATGTTCTCTTGGGTTCTATTTTGAATATCAAAAGTGACCACTCAATCTTTTATTCTTGGGAGAGGTTGTCAAAGATTTTTCAGATGTGCAATTTTGTATGACAAGTTATTTGTGCAGATTAGTAATTTTAATGATGTATGTGACCATAACAAATGAATTGATGTGTAGAAGAACATGATTCTATGGGCTAATGTTGAAAAATGTTTCATACTGGGCTGTAAATCTCCATGGTACAGTTGTAGAGGAAGCAATCATAAGATTTATCTTACCCTATGAAATGGGCTAGTGGTAAGAGCCTTTTATAAGGAAATTGTTTTTGATTTGCCACTGCACTCTAACCATGACCATGCATTGCAGATTTTACAGTTTTATTATTTAATAGGCAGAAATATGTATAAAACACCTGTTTTTGAGGGATCGAGAGCAACTTCTCATTTTCCTCCCAGGGCTCTGTTTGAGTTTTCTGAGACTTTCTTTCTCACTACGATACTCTCAGTACTCTTCATGAGTTGGCACTTGAAGTGTAGAGGTACTTTTATTTAGTAACTAGGGTTCTGTTTTGATTTATGATTGTGTATATTTGTATTCTGGGTCTTTATGACAAAATTATGCATTACTGTGTGATGTTTTATTAACAACTCTGTATTAAATTTTTTAAACTTAACTTCAATCTAAAACTTAGGGGGTCATTCTGACCCTGGCGGCCGGTGGCCGCCAGGGCCACCGACCACGGGAGCACCGCCAACAGGCTGGCGGTGCTCCCGAGGGCATTCTGACCGCGGCGGTTCAGCCGCGGTCAGAAAGGGTAAACCGGCGGTCTCCCGCCGGTTTACCACTGCCCGTTGGAACCCTCCAAGGCGGCGCAGCTTGCTGCGCCGCCGAGGGGATTCTGACACCCCCTACCGCCATCCTGTTCCTGGCGGTTCGCCCGCCAGGAACAGGATGGCGGTAGGGGGTGTCACGGGGCCCCTGTAAGAGGGCCCCGCTTGTATTTCACTGTCTGCTTAGCAGACAGTGAAATATGCGACGGGTGCAGTAGCACCCGTCGCACCTTCCTACTCCGCCGGCTCGATTACGAGCCGGCTTCATCGTGGGAAGGACGGTTTCCCCTGGGCTGGCGGGCGGCCTTTTGGAGGCCGCCCGCCAGCCCAGGGGAAACCTCAAAATACCCACCGCGGTCTTCCGACCGCGGTACGGTATTTTGGCGGCTCCCGCCGGGCGCGCGGTGACCGCGCACGGCGGGAGTCAGAATGACCCCCTTAGTCCTTGAGTGGTCCCTGTTTCTAATTATAAATTTACTCTGCTAAGTTTCGGGTGTTGATGGGAAGGTGGTCTCTTACTTCTAGATCAATGAGATAGATTCATGGGACTGAACTGGCTAAGGTAAAATTTGGGTTCTTTCGATATTGGGGTTCAGAAGATTATTGGGGGTTGGCTCACGTAATCTTGTCACTAATGTAAAAACACACAACTAACATCCACTAGTTACCGAGTCTACATACTGTGGGTCATATTCTTTTGCAGTCATAGCCTCAAATAGATTAATCAGGAAATTACCCAATCACCTCTTGCAATCAGCACATCATCAACTTTGACATACACCTCCACATTGCGCCTTCTCTCTAGCGTTCTGCACAACCCCAGTTACCAGTTCATTATTCTTTCTCGATTTTGACTTCCTTCCAATATAACTGTCTGCTACCTGGTCACTGGCCCCACTGATGTCTGCCGATCAGCTCCTCCTGTCTCTCTCCAAGACTTTCCTCAGAAGCCATGTGAAGCTAACGACACCATTGCAAGGCTCAATTGGATGTCAAGTTACAAAAGAGGAAAAATAGGACCCTTGAAATACACTAAAGGAACTGGAAAAGTGAGCTCCAGTGAAAATACAAACTCTATAAAGTAACTATCATGAAATCCAAGAAACACACACTTTTGATGCATCACATCAAACCAATGATCTCTTCAAAATCATTGCAATGCTTACTGCACCACCCACACTGTGAAACTGCAAATGGTAGATCAATTCTTCCAGAAAATATATCAGTCTTGAAATTCTCTTCTCATCAAAATTTTCCTTGGCCAAATAAGTTGACTACGTCTATTGGAAAGTGGATTATTGGTAAGGCCAGGTAAGTACCTATGCTTAGAAATAGGCCACTAACCCCCACTAGGCCCAGTCAGGTTTCAATGAATTAATCCCAGCTCAACCCTTGGTAGCTTGGCAACGAGCGACAAGGCTCAATTTAAGAGACGTGTGTAAAGCATTTAAAAATCACAAAACAGTAAATAAGTAGAACTCAAAACACAGTAGAAATACAACACCAATTTATAAAAAATAAAATGACACCAAAATGATTAACATAGGATAAGGGGAACCGGAGATATGATTTTGTAAAGAATTAATCTTTTCTAGCTCATAGAAACGATTAGTGCCAATCTGGTCATCTGGTCGCACTAGACCGGAGCAAAGTAAAAGTTTGGATGGAGCTCTGCTTGGCTATAACCAGCGGGAGGCATTGGTCAAAAGTTTAACTTCTGACTTAGTCTTTTTCTTGAAGTTTTTCTTTGGAGTCCACCTCGGATACGCTGTACGGGAAGTTCCGGTCAACTTTTTACGTTCGAAATTTGTCACTTTTTGGAGCTTTTTCCTTTCGACGGGGGGTCAACCCTCCACAGCAAGGCAATTTCGATGTGAGGTCATTGGATCACCTTTCTAGGAGCCCCCAGTGAAATCCTGGAAGTCTGGGGCTCCGAAGCTTTTCAACAGGATGAATCTGCAAGTCAGGCCGCATCGCGGTTGAGGTAAGCCAGCTTCACTCACCACGGCGGGTCGGTCCCTTTATGGAGCTTTTTTCCAAAAGTTCTCCAAACCTCTGGATCTTCTTTCTTCCAGAAGGTCTTTGAAGGTCCTTTAGGAGTCCACAGCTCCCCCCAGGGTTCCAGAAGCTCTGAGTTTCTCATAGAGGGTTTGTACGCCAACTCCCTGAATACACCTGGTTCAAATCCAAAAATGACTACGAGCCACTGGTCAGTTCCCTCAGGTTTTGATGCAGGGGACTCTGGTCACCTGTATCAAGCAGGGAGTCCCTTATTGGTACAGTTGAAGACAGGCAAATCCTTTTAGTGGTGAAGCTCAAGTGTGCAGCTGCTGCAGTCCTTCAGAGTGCAGTGTTCATGTACAGGTCAGGGGACTATCAGGGCAGTCCTTCTTCTTCTGACGTTCTTTGTAGGGATCTGAGGTTTATGGTGCAGCTCTGCCAAATGTTTCCTTGCTCCTGAGGTAAAAAACGGTGGGGGTGGGGGGGCAACTGTCCAATCACAGACCGGCAACTACCCTCTTGGGTGACCACTTCCTGGGAATTGTGGCAAAAATCAATACCCAGGAGCAACATTCCTTAAAAATCAAAAACGTCAGAATTTAGGAGGTTAGATCTGGCTGCGCCCACCCACTGGTGTGGCTAAAAATCCTTAACAGACCCCTCTCCTGCCCTCTCCTAATCTAATCAAGAGGGCACCTGGTTGTTTGGGTTTGTAGGAAACTAAGGAGGTCCTGAGTTGCTCCAAATGTCCCTCCCTCCTTTGAAGACCAGTTTGGCTACTCTCCCCCCATCCTGTTCCACCATCTGCTGAGGCAGATCTCCTCCAGCAGGCTCTTCCTTTGTGTTCAGCCCAGGCCACTTCACACCTCATAAAGGCAGCCTGGCCAGGTTGCCAGAGGCTGGCCCATCAGAGAAGGGCACTTCAGAGGTGAAACTGTTAACTTTTAGGAAGACTTCTAAAACTCTTTCCCTGAACGAGTTCTATTAAACCCATCCAATGGCAAGTTGTTGCATTTATTATAAGACTCAGTTTGAGACCAACCTTGCCATATCTAGCTCCTTTGGAGACTTTATTAATTAAAATAAAGCCTCCCCATTTTAGCCCATGGAGCTTATTCACTACAATGAGGGAAAAACTAGTTTGGCTATTTTTCTTCGCCAGGGTTTAGAAATCATATTATATAAGCTTCCTGCTTATAGTTACACTGCACCCATCCATGGGGGCACGTACGGCACAACTTAGCGGTGACTTATATGTAAAAATACGGTAGTTTAAGACTTTCGATGTACTTTTAATTCCAAAGTCGAATTTGCATATACCTATAACTTAAAAGCAGCCAGCAAGACAGGCCTGCCTTTAAAATGCCCCTGGGAACCTCCGCAGTGCACCAGTGGGGGCACTACCTATGCTGGGGTCTCTTAACCTGCATGCCCTACCATATACTAGGGATTTATAGGTAGGTTGACATAGCCGACATAGCCAGTTATAATTAGCCTAATCTGCATACTAATTTTACACAGAGCCAGGCCCTGGGACTGGTTAGCAGTACCAAGGGCACCATCAGAGTCAGAAAAACACCAGCAAAAAGTGAAAAATGGGGGCAAAAAGTTAGGGGGCTTCTGCAATTAGCCCAGTTTTCTCACACAAGCCCTCCCCCAGCCCACAGGCCCAGGAGTCTTCCTGGCTTGTCAGGCGAGGAAGACAATGAGGAAAACTGTCTGTCCCTTTGCAGGGCCTACTCTGCCTTACATCCTCCTGTCATGGTGACTCCCTTTGGGTAGTAAAACCATCCCAACAGTAAAAGAACACATTTTAAACTAACTTCCCTCTAGGGTGGTCTTCCTCTTCTCCCTCTGCCAACTTGGGTAGTGAGGTGCCTACCTCCCCTATCCCTAACTTTGCTAGGGCATCACCTAGCTTACCCAAATAGGTCACCCAACACTTGAGCAAACCCACCATGACCTACAGGGTCAAGGGGCCTACTTTGCTTTTAACCCTAGGGTCTGCCTCCCAGGCCAAGTGCAGTGCTGCCATGAAAGCCAGCACACAGCAGAGGCTACTGACAGCTGTCAGAACCCAGAACCACACCCTAAGCTCTCCACTGACAGGTGGGTGAGCTGCTTTAGGGGCCACTGTGGGGTCCTGGCACCCCTCTTGCTGTTTAGAGTGGGGGGCTACCAAAATAAATGTTCAGGGGCTTCTGCAATCAGCCCAGTTTTCTCACAACATCCCTGTGCCAACTTAGATGAATCCCACCTTCAAAACTACTCTGAGAAAATGAGGCTCATTCAGTGTGCCTTCCATAAAAGAAACAACTAACGAATCACCATCACCTATTTAACAGCTGATCTGTGTTCACACATCTTCTCCTCCAAGCATCCACTGTTGCCATATCATCCAACCAAATGATATCGTACATCAAGACAGTACTAGAGAAGTAAGTTCTTGATTAGTAAAACTCAGCAAACTACAGGCCAGCAACAAAAGGGCCATGTATGGGAAGAATCATTGAAAAGGAAGCGTTCATTTAAATCTCTGATATCCTGAAACAAAGCATAGTCCTATCAGACTGGTTTCCTTCCTGAGGCTAAAAATGAATTTGCACTAATATCAACCTAGGATGACCTCAAGAACATTATAGATTCTTAATGCACCACCACATGTTTTCCCCTAACTTCTTACCTTCTGACATCCAGTTTTTGCTGAATGTGTTTTTGCTGGACTCATGCCTGCTCACTTTCCCACTGCTAACCAGTTCTAGAGTGCTTGTGCTCTCTCCTTAAAACATGTTAAATTGGCTTCTACCCAATGGGCATATTTAATTTACTTGTAAGTCCCTAGTAAGGTGGCACTAACTGTCCCCAGGGCTTGTAAATTAAATGCTACTTATGGACCTGCAGCACTGATTCTGCTGCCCACTTAAGGAGCACTTTAAACATGTCTCAGGTCTGCCATTGAAGCCTGAGTGTGCATTTTGTAGGGGGCATTTCACCCTGGCAAAATAAATCTTTTGCCAGGCCCAAAACTTCTATTTTAATACATATAAGTCACCCCTAGCATAGGCCCTGGACAGCCCAGAAGGCAGGGCGCAATGTATTTAAAAAGGTAGGGCATGTACTTTTAAGTTTTACATGCGCTGGTAGTGAAACGCTCATTTTGACTACTGCAAGGTCTACCTCTTCCATAGGATAGCATTGGAGTTACCTTGTTACATTTTATAAGTGTAATTTCCAAATGGGAACAGTTAACCAGTGTCAGGAGCAATTTCCTCAGGAGAAGTACCCTCCAATGCCCACCTTCTGGCAGCACCAACTCTGCAACTATATTAGTTATCAGAGGTCTGGAGTGGCTGGATGAGGGGAAGGGTACTGCGGGGAGGAAGCCCTGTGACAATAATGAGGACTGTGAAATCAGGTGTCATATACTATATGGCTTGATATACTTTCAACAGGAAATGATTGTATGAACCTACTCTCACCTGTTGGATTTATGATGAATGAACTGGATCTGTAGTTTGTTGGATTACTTTCCAATACCGGGTAATCTAGGATTGTTGAGGGAATTTGCTTTCTATTCTTATTTTCCCAAGAATATACATTCTTATATTCATGTAACTTAAAAGTTCAGATACTGTATTAATCTTTAAACAAATTATGCAGGATTCCTTAAAATAGCACTTGGGCCCTCATTATGACTTTGGTGGTAAATCCCACTTACCGCCACGCTGATGGCCGCCAACTTACTGCCGCTGCACCGGATATCCGTTCAGCATATTATGACACACGCACACCAATCCATGAGTATTCAGCCACATACACAAATCTGCCACACAAAAGGTCAGTGATAAACTGGTGGTATCAAAACCCACACCGTTACGCCAAGAGAACTACACCCACCACATTATGACCCATGAATCACCACAGCGGACATTCAACGGCAGTAAACCATTGGCGGTACATACCGTCAAACTCACAATGGACACCCACATACAAAGCAACACCTCATTGGACAATTCAAACAACACACACCTGACACCACTATAAAACACACACCCACATTACACACAAGCCTTTACAAACAACAATTACTGTCAGGAGATTGACACCAATATCACTGACACAACTAGAGCCACATGCTATTCCCACCTATACACCACTCACGCACTACACATCACACACCCCAACATATTACCCAACACACCCTCACCAACACATGTCACAAAACACCCATGGCACCACAAAGACACCCTCATTTCACAGAGGAGGAGCTAAGGGTCATGGTGGAGGAAATTGTCAGGGCAGAGCCACAGCTGTTTGGAGCACAGGTGCAGCAGATATCTATAGCTAGGAAGATGGAGCTATGGCAGAGAATCATGGGCAGGGTCAACGCCGTGGGACAGCACCCAAGAACCAGGGATGACATCAGGAAGAGGTGGAACGACCAATGGGGGAAGGTACATTCCATTGCAGCAAGACACCAGCTTGCGATCCAGAGGACTGGCGGTGGACCTCCACCTCCTCCCCCACAACTCACAGCATGGGAGGAGCAAGTCTTGGCAATACTGCATCCTGAGGGCCTGGCCGGAGTCGGAGGAGGACTGGACTCTGGTAAGTAAACTCTCTACTATTATCACCCCCCTATCTGCATGCCATCACATACCCTCACACTTACTCCCATTACTCCACCACTTCCCACACACCCCACCATCACATCTCACTCATCCCAATGCCAAGCCCTGCATGCTGTACCAATGCATGGACACCACTCACAGCCCTGCATGGGCACTCATCACTAAAGCGTGCACACTATAGAGAATAAATTATCCCACCATACACTAACAAACACAAGTGAAAGCTGCCAGGGCAAATCCAACCAAAGAGGGGAAGCCACGGATGTACAATATGTCAGACACAGAAACCATAGCACATCATTTACATCCCCACAGGTACCCCAGCCGAAGTCAGCGGAGAAGAGGTGCCAACACTATCCAGTCCCCCAACTAAAGAGGCCCACAGTGATCTACCTGGCCCATCAGGGACCGCTGGACAGCCGGTTACCCAGGCCCAGTCACACACCACCACAGCACATCCGGACACAGCACCCACCCAGCGTACCCATACCTCTGTCCCCAGGACACGTCAGTCAGCACCTCTACAGGAACCCCAGGGCACACCTCGCCCCCAAGACAATCAGGGACCTGGGGCCAGTGGCAGTGGGCACACGGTTCAGGGGACAGAGGCACAGGCCAACAGGGACACTGGGAGGACTGCTTTGCGCCAGGGAGAGGACAGGACCAGGGAACCGACTCTCCAGAAGGCACTCTCTGAGATCCTGGGAGCCTATCAACATTCCTAGGAGTATATGTCAGGTCACTAACATCTGCAAAATGAATTGCCAGAGGAGACAGTAAGTGGGCATAGAAGTTGAAAATATAGCATGCCATTGCCACACAATTAAAACAAAAGTCATTGAAATGTGAAGTAACACTGTCCTACCTGTGTGTCATTGAAAGTATTGTCGGATCACATATGTTCTGTTGTCCTCATCCTTATCCTCTGCCTCCTCATCCTCACTGTCCACAGGGCCTACTGCTGCCACACGGGCATCTCCAGCCTCCTCCTCCTGCAGGAATGGGACATGGCGTCTGAGGGCCAGGTTATGCAATATGCAGCATGCCACTGCTATCTGGCAAACCTTCTTTGGTGAGTAACACAGGGATCCACCTGTTAGATGGAGGCTCCAGAACCTGGCCTTCAGGAGGCCAAAGGGCCTTTCAATTATCCTTCTGGTTCCCCCATCTGCTTCATTATAACGTTCTTCTCCCCTTGTCCTTGCATTCCTCACATGGGTCAGCAGCCATGATAGGTTTGGGTAACCAGAGTCACCTGCAAATATTGACGTACAATATTTAGCCACACACTATCCTATATGGCCCACACCATACACCAACGTATACTGGGTGGGAACCAGGGATCACCTATTAGCCACACCCTGTGCCTCTGTATTTGGGCCATCACTTTTGGGATGCTGCTATTCCTTAGGACAAAGGCATCATACACCAACCCAGGATACTTAGCATTGACTTGGTAGATGTACTGGTCCACAAGGCACACAATCTGCACATTCATAGAGTGGAAACTCTTACGATTCCTGAACACCTGTTCATTCTGCTGGGCGGGGGGACAAATAAATATGTGTTCCATCAATCGCACCAGTTATGTTGGGGATATGTCCCATTGCATAAAACTCGGCCTTCACTGTGGCCAAATCTTCAACCTGGGGGAAAACAATGTAGCTGCACATGTGTTTTATCAGGGCAGACAACACTCTTGTCAACACTATTGAGAACATTGGCTGTGACATTGCTGCTGCCAAGCCCATTGTCACTTGGAAAGAACCAGTTGCCAGGAAATGGAGTACAGATAGCACTTGCACAAGAGGGGGATCCCAGTGGGGTGACGGATAGCAGAAATCAGGTCAGGCTCCAATTGGGCAAACAGCTCTGTGATTGTGGCCCTGTCAAGTATATAGGTGGGAATAATGTGCCTGTTCTCCAGTGTTGTCAAGTCCAAAGGGGGTCTGTACACAGGGATATGTCTCATCTCCTATTCATCCGCAGCGGTAGGAATCTATGAGACAAAAGAGTGAGGATCCGGTCACAAACTTAACAATGGAGCTACAACAGTACTTTGCATACTGTAAACATGTAATGGGTCATTGTGATTTGTCCAGTATATGCTAATATCTCCTGTGACGCAGCATTATTCCAGGGCCTGCACCCCAACCCTGAAATGGCATCCACCTGTCCTGTGTGGAGGGACAGGTGGAAGTGAGTTAATTCCGCTGACATTTTGCACCGTTGCTGGAGGCAGTCGTGAACCGCCATGCAAATCCTCATTGGCTAACATTGGGCCCTATGCGTTAGAGTGGTCAATGGTGATCTACGCCGGCGGTGACGGTATGCTCTGCCGCAGACGTGACCGCCATTTTCTATCTGATTCCTCACTTGTTACTTAACCTTCCATAGGAGAGGACCTACACTGCATGTGCTGCTATGACCTGTGTCTGGAACCTACTAGGGCCCGTCGGTGTGACCGGGAAAAGGGCCCCAGCCTTCAGTTCTGAGGAATTCGAGCGACTGGTGGATGGGGTCCTATGCCAGTACGGACTGCTGTATGTGCCTCCAGACCAACAGGTGAGTACACTGTGAGACCCAGGCATGTGGCATAAATGCATGGAGTTGTGTGTGTGAAGGCCTCATGTAAGGGGTGAGGGTGGATATCCTCTTGGCGGTGTACAGGTTGTGTGCTGGGCCATGTATGTGTAAATGGTGATGGGAAGGGGTATGCTGGGCCACATGTGTAACAGGCAGGACTGTTTGTCTAATTCTATTTTCCTGTGTGTATTGCCTCTGCAGGTCAGCGCCCATCAAAAGAAGGGTATATGGCGTGCCATCGCCAAGGAAGTGCGGACCCTAGGGGTCTATGGCAGGTGGAGCACCCACTGTCACAAACTGTGGGAGGACCTGAGACGCTGGGCACGGAAGACAGCGGAGGCCCAGCTGAGAATGGCCTCCCAACGAGAAAGGGGTACCCGTCGATCCTGGACCCCCCCCCCGATGGCCTGCATACTGGCGGTGGCCTATCCTGAGCTGGATGGGCGCTTGAGGGCATCATAGCAGCCACAAGGGTGTGAGTACAGTGCCCATCATTACAACTTACGCATGGTAGGGTGGTATCCAGGTGAGGGATGTGTGTCAGTGGGTGCCCCCAGGCGAGGCCTGACATTGCAGCGTAGGTCCCCTGGTGGCTAGGGTTCAGAAGGGAAAATCTTGCTACCTAGCTCATAGGCATCCACTACTGGTCAGGGCTGCGTGGGTCCCAGGTTTGCTGCATTTGGAGGTGTGTGCCCCTCCCCATGCCTTGGTGGCTAACTATTTCTCTGTTAGTGCAATGCATATTGCTTAGGCCTGTTCCCTGTGTGTGATGGCGCTGTGTATGCCAACGGTGGTGTTGGTGCAGTCATCGACCCAGTGTATCCTTTGTCTCTTTCTCCTCCCTTTTTGTTTTGTCATCCTGTCCTCATGTGCATTAGCATCATCTGACAGAGGAGCAGAGATACTGCCGACGGAGGGAGCTGCATTCCACAGGACCCAGAAGGCAGAGTCCACCGACGCTGAGGGCACCAGTGGGGCGGAGAGTAAGGGGATTACCACGGCATAGACTGGAGGGGACAGTTCAGACACAGATACCTCCTCCGATAGAAGCTCCCTGGTGGTGGCGGACACTTCCGTGACCAGCCCAGCTACAAGTACAGACGCCACCCCTTACCAGCACCACCCTCCCAGCAGCCCCTCAGTGAGCTGCCCGTGCCCGCTCACCCAGGAGGGTGGGCATCTCCTTTGTCCCAGGCACCTCAGGCTGTGCCCCAGTTAGCCCTGCTGCCCTGAGAGAGGAAGCTATTGAGCTCCTGAGATCCATCTCTGTAGGGCAGTCAACCCTTGTGAATGCCATTTAGGGGCTGGCAGCCCAGATGCAACAATCAAATGCATTCCGGGAGGGCATTCACACTGGATTGTCGGCGCAACTGAGTTTGATTCAGGCTCTGGCTCTGATGGCACCTAGTGTCCCTGTTTCTACCACCCCCCTACATCTTCCACTGCCCAGTCCCATTCCCTACAACCCCAACCTATTCCAAGCACACATACAGACGAGTATGCACACAAGACAACACCCAAATGTGTCATCGGCAAACACATGCACCACAGTTCATCCCACAGTCATTCACACAAACACCATTTAGTTACAGACACAACAGCATCCACTGTTTCCTCTGTCTCACCCTCCTCACCCTCCACCACCTCCCTCCCAGCCACGTCTACACTCACCTGCTTGCAGTTCATCATGATCCACTACCAGCATCATCACCAGACCAAGCAGAACACACATCTCAGTGGCAGACACCTCCACAACAGCCATGCACACGTCCCTTGTGTCCTCTCCCACTGTGTCTGCTCCCGCCTAAAGTACACAAACACAAGCACTCAGACACCCAACAGCCATCCACCTCACAACAGCATCCAGCCCATGCACCTGCACCCAAAAGCAGCAGACAGATATCTCCAACAACCACTCCCTCATCCAACACTCCCATTCCTTCTCCCTCTTCCTGCCCACATGTCCCTAAAAAACAGTTCCTATCCACCACTGACCTCTTCCCTACCCCTCCCCCCCTCCTGCACGTATGGCTAGGGTATCATGAACCCAGCCAAGCACCTCAGCCACACAGTCCACGGGCCCAGTCCTAAACGCACCCACTCGTGGTAGAAAGGGATCCAGGCCCCATATACTGAAGGGGAAGGAGCCTGCACAGCCAGCCTAAAGGGGAAGGAGACTGCCCCAGCAGGCAAGAAGGGCATGGAGCTTGCACCTGCTACCTAAAAGGCCAAGGAGCCTGCACCAGAAGACAGGAGGAGCAAGGAGTCTGCCCCAGCAGGCAGGAAGATCAAGGAGCCTGCACCAGCAGGCAGGAAGAGCAAGGCATGTGCACCAGCAGGCAGGAAGGGCAAGGGGCCTGGACCAGGAACTGTGAAAAAGCCCCCACCACCAACCATGGTTGTCCATCTGTCCAATGGTGCAGGGGATGTGCAGGAGCCTTCCCCCACCAGCAGCACCACCACTGTGCATCCGTCCGAGGGTGCAGGGGATGGGCAAGAGCCTCCCCCCACCAGCAGCACCACCACTGTGCATCCTTCCGATGGTGCAGGGGATGGGCAGGAGCCTCCTCCCACTAGCAGCACCATCACTGTGCAGCCGTCACCGCCGGCGAACAGTATGTAATCCTGCCTCCATGGGCTGCTGTCCCTCCTGTCCACTCCAGAACCAGTGGGGAAAACACCCACTCTAGAGACTGTAGCCCATCACTCCCCAGGACCAAGCACAGGGCACGTTGCCCCATCCAGAACCAGTGGGTAAGACACCCACATGAGAGACTGTGGCCCATCACTCCCCAGGACCAAGCACAGGGCATGTTGCCCCCTCCAGAACCAGTGGGTAAGACACCCACATGAGAGACTGTGGCCAATCACTCCCCAGGATCAAGCACAAGGCATGTTGTCCCCTTCAGAACCAGTGGGTAAGACACCCACATGAGAGACTGTGGACCATCACTCCCCAGGATCAAGCACAGGGCATGTTGCCCCCTCCAGAACCAGTGGGTAAGACACCCACATGAGAGACTGTGGCCCATCACTCCCAAGGATCAAGCACAGGGCATGCTCTCCCCTCCAGAACCAGTGGTCCTGTTACATCCCCCAGCTGAGGTGCCCCTCCATCCCTCATCCCCCATCCCCCGTACCCCTGAGGTGCCTGCCTATTTACCACCTGATGCCCCTGCAGTGCTCTCTTCTTGTTGAAGCAGGTGACAGGTGTGGCCTTGGATTCTGGCCTGTGGCCAGGGGGCCCACGCAAATTGAGGACTGGGCTTGTGTCCCCTTTTCTGTAAATATGTATATATCTATTGTCTTGCCTAACTTATTATTTCTAGTGTGTTGATCGTATTACAAACACTTTGGCAAAATTGTTTTGCCCTTGCATCATTCAGCCGCGTTACGGGGTCAAATTGTTTTTTAAATGCATCTGGTTGTGTGCATGGTGTGTTTGTGTGTGGGGGGTGTGTGTGTTGTGCGTGTCACTCTCTTCCCCCCCCCTCCCTTGTGTGCTAGGCAGCTGAACTCACCGTCGTCGCCTTCGTCGGCATTGGTGTTCGTGGTGGAGCAGAACGTAGAATATCATCGGAAAAACATGCAGTTCTGGTTCCCTGGGGCATGGTTCTTCCCTGTATCTCCAATGGTGAGTCCTTTCACTTCTGAGATCACTTTCCGCCAGGCTTTTGATGTCATTGGTACTGCCCCAGAAAAGGTGGCGTTTTCCTGTGTCTTAATATGGTGGGTGGAACATTGACTTCCACCTGGCTGTTGGCGGTTACCGCCATGGTGACTGTTGTTTCTGCCCTGGCGGTCGGTGTGGTACATTGGCTGTCTTTCGGAGATCTTTCCGCCATTGTCATAATTTGGCAGTAGTTACCGTCAGCCTGTTGGCTGGATTACTGCCACTTTATCACCAACTTATTAGTCTTTTAAAATACCAGAAGACAAAAATCATCAAAGGAACATTCACCAAAAACAAAAGTACTGGTTGCTTTCAAGCTTATCCACAACTTGTAAATTCACTCCTGTTCTCTTTTCCAAAATACATGAATGTTCTGTGATTCTGATTACAGTCTTTCAAAATGCTCTTTTATCACATCTCTGAAATAGTCTGGTTCTACAAACTAACTTTGATTTGACATTCTTTAAAAAATGCTCTTTTATCACATCTCAGAAGTAGTCTGTTTCTACTAATTAACTTCGACTTGACATTCTTAAAAAGAAAATACTTTTATCAAATCTTAACTTTGCTTTGACATTATTTCAAAAAGCTCAGTTATCAATTCTTAGAATCAATCTGTTCTGTAAAGTTACTTCAACTAGGCATTCCTACTAGTTTTCACAAAATAAATTGAGTAAATTGTTCCTTAGGTTTTCACAAAACAATCTTTGTGTATAAGTGAGTACAGAGTTGTAACTTTCCAATGCGTCTCACATTAATCACAAGACTTTCATTTACAATTCCCAAAGGAGGCTTATCAGTGATTCAGGAGCTTATCAGTCATTGCCAGCTGCCAGGAGAGAAGCTGAATCACCAGCACAAGTCAGGCAGTTATGCTGGTATTTATGGATGTGCTTCACCTGATAACCTAATAGACAGTATATTCTAATTAAGTCAGCACATGGCACTTCTGCGGAAGAGAGGAAATACAGTCAGTTACTTGCAAGTCAATGTGTGTTCTTTGTAGGATGTATATGAAGGATATTTTTAAATGACTCTGTCATTTCTGGAATACTTGTTCTCTCTTGTGTTGTAGCAACAATTATAAATTGACAAACCCGGATTTTCCAGTTACCCCCACAGGCTGGGCCAGTTACCCCCACAGGCTGGGCTGATAATCATGACAACCAGTTCATGTTTGATATCCCTGGAATTGTAAGGAAAAATCCTAACTTATGGTGAAGTTGGATTTTAAATTACTGTAGTAGCGCCCGCGCTTTGTCTACATTTTAGATTTACACTATAGCTTGACATGTTTCTGATGGTGACTTTTTACATATTTTCCACTAACACACGAATGTGCTGCATATTCATTTTTTTCTTGGTAGGCGTTGTCACCCTGTAGTCTGCACATTCAGTCCAGGGTCGTACAATCAGAATGCGGTGCCTTTGTTATCTTTTTTGTTAAGAGACATCCCGGTTATGCTAGACAAACTAAAGTAGATGTTCTATGCCTCTGTCACAGTACGATAAGGAAAGTGTTTTATTATACAAACAGCATACATACTAAACTCTTTGAAACATCTGTGCACTCTGACTGAGATGCAGTACTGCTGACCGCGACCTTCATCCGATGAAGGAAGATAGCCTGCACACTTAGCGCGGCTTCATGACACCTAAGACCAAGGTTTTGGGGTTAGACTATCCCAACTGATCTTGCAGAAGGTACTCCCACTATGCTTTCTTTAGTATAGTATTAGTAACAGATAGGAGTGTGGTAACATTAGTAATTGTATTGTTCAGCATTCTAATAATGCTGATTACAGTAACATGTCTAATCTTTCTAATAATCGCAGCTCATGCTTCCTTTGCGAGTGTACCATCATTTCAATATTTGTTTAAAAAATGCATTATTGTATTTTTAGTATACTATGAGCAAGCAAGGGTGACAAGACCAAAGGGTTAGTTCTGTTTCCACTGATTCAAGGTTATCAATAACATCTATTACCTTGGTTAATTTAGGGGTTTGGATGTGGTACTGTGAGCTAGCAAAAACAAACCAACATTTAGTAATGATATATGTAGACTGAGTGCCTGATTAACAAAAGGCCTCTGCACTAATCACAGATGCCCCTCAGTTGTGGGGGAGTCTTGGCACTCGGGACAAAATCTCCACAATGAGAATTCTTACCGCGGAGAGTCGGCCTAGAGTGCGAAGACTCCCCCATGACTGCATGGCCTATGCTGTGAAGTTATTCTTGTTATATGCACAGTCGTACTAAACTTGTAGGAACTGTATAACAGTACAGTTTTGACAACGCCTCTTGGAATTTTCTTGCCATATCCATTTGTGCCCGCAGCCTGTCTCTGAGTCACACGACTGGGTGTAAATGACAATTGGGATTTGTATACTCCTCCTAGACAGCCACACACAACTGGGAGCTTAGGTGTGACTGGGTGGGCCATCACCAGCAAGATGGGAGGGAGGAGCTGGGCCCAGCCCCATTTACACTTGAATAGGCTGTGTCCTCTCCCCACACAAAGGGCTGCGTACCCCTGTAGTTAGTCTAGATCCAGGGCCTGAAGTTAAGACACCTGTGAGCATCAAAGGCATGTCTCTAGAAGTTTCTCCCAACTTCAGGGAAAAAACTAGAGTGCCTTCAAAGGCTAGTTGGCTGGCCTTCTGATCTGAAGCCTCAGAGACACAATAGGCTTCCAACAGCCTTGCACCTGCACCTAGACTCTACCATCTATGAGTGTTCCCATCGTAAATTCCTGCCTCAACACCAAAGTCTGCGATGCCTTCGGAACTGCAGCTGCACAATGCACCTTCGGTGCAGGCTTTTGCACCCCTCACTGATGGTACACTTGACGACAGACTCCACATTGCAGCTCCTCCAACCAGTGCGTCGCCCCAACTGCACGCTGCATCCTCGATATCGGATTTCGCACCACAAGCCCCGTCAGCGAGATCCTAGATGACAGTGCAGTACCTCACATCGCAGCTTCTCCACATCTCGGAACTAATGCATTGCTTTAGTTGTGCAACACATGTTCAACAAGATCCTTGCAACACTCCGCAAACCAGGATTTAAAGTACTTTGTTCAATGGGCATAACAGTGTCCCTGTAGCTAACCTGCTCTCCATCCCGGTTGGCCTGAACTTGTGACTTTGTCCCAGTCCGGTGTGACCTAATATCTACAGTTGGCGCTTTGTGCTTTTCATTGCTATATTCACCATAATCTTTAAAACTGCATATCACCGGTTCTACTGATTGGATTTTTTGTCATTTTGGTCTTTTTTAAATTATTAAAGTAAGTTCTTTTTTTCTACCTTGGTGTGGAATAGTTTTTGTCTGGTGTTTTTCACATTACTACTGTTTAAAGTATTGCACAGATACATTCCACATTGCCTCTAATTTAAGTCTGACTGCTCTGTGCCAGGCTACCAGAGGGTTGAGCACAGGTTGGTTTGGGGTTGGCTTATGCCTTACACTGACAAAGATCGTGGTTACTGCTTGACCAGGGCTCACACCTAAGTCAACCAAGAACGCATTTCTTAAAGCTTAAGAACTGCAACCCAGATGGTGCACAAATTGTCACTTCCTTTTTTTCTGCTCACCATCATGCACCCATTGGATGGGTGTTCTTCAAAGCTCAACAATCCCCCCCACACCTGTCTTCACTCCATGCTACAGTTAAACTAATAATGCCTAGCTCATTCAAATCATAAAGCGCTTTCAAGCCTCAAACATGTCATCACACAGCCAAGGAGTACATAAAGTCAACATTCTGAGACTACACTTCTCCATGAAGCTTAGCTCCTCGAGAAAGGAGATCCTTATTTGAGAAGCATGTAAAATATATGACCACACACCCATTAGTCTTAACGAAAGTGAACTGTCAGAAGACACTTCTAGAGTAGTAAAAAATCATTGGTAAAACTCCGTCCTCTGGCCGTCCTCAGATTAACTATGGGTCAGATTTAGATCTCAGTGGAATCACAAACGTGACTGGTAGCCCATCCGCTGTTTTACAATCACCATAGGATATAATGAGATAGTAGTACGGCGGGTGGGATATCCGTCATTTTTGTGACGGAATATTCCCCTCCGTCAAGATCTAAATCAGGCCCTAAGTGACTAAAAGTACTTTTTAAGCCATGAGAAGTCTGTAATACTGGGACGTTTACAATGGGCATGCAACATTAGCTTTTACATGCAAAATGAGATGCCCACACTGTTTATTACTGAAATAATAAAATATGGAATTAAATTCATGGTTGTGGCTGTAAATTTATGATGCTTGTTCACTTCTGGAATTATGTGTCCCTAGAACAAAGGCTTAGATAAGCCTTCAGGAACCCGGTTATAGGGTTTATCTCTGGAGGCTCATGTTTTCTTGAGAAATGTCTTGGTATTTGTGATATTTAAAAGCTCAGATGTTGACTTTTGTCTTATTATCAATTTTAAGTAAGACTACTCTGAATGTTGATTTCTATAGTGAAAGTAGGTTATTGATGTTATTTAGCTGTTACTTGCCACACTATTTTATGTTGACCTATTATTTTAATGCTGTTTTGTGTATCTTTTGGCTTCTTGTGCAACATTTTGTTAGATATTAAGAGATATTTGATATTTATTCATATGGATGTTTGATTTATCTGAAAATATTTAATATCAGTTTATTGGTGTAAGGTAAATTATAGATAAGTAGCACCTTTTGGAAGTATCCTTGTTCATATGGCCTTCCTATTGTCAGCTCGAGTCAGAGTAATTTCTGTAGATTTTGTTGATCTGGAGCTTGAGTGAGGATCTTGGTTCTTTGGTTGTTTGCAGCAACTCTGTTGAAGAGGACAAGTGACAATCTCCTGTCTCAGCCAAGTGTGCCATAGAAGCGAGAAACGCTGGGTCCCCACATTTCTTTTACTTATAATACAGTCTTATTTATCTGAGCTTGTCTGCCCTCAGAGTGTACCATTAATTTCACACCCTTTTCAGTAACATGAATTGGGCAAAAGAAGTGTGTATTGCTAATATCTCCCAGTTCAAAGAAGGATTGTCTTTACAGGCTGCGAGGATATAGGTCTCTGATCAAAGAAAGCATTTACTACCCTGGATCTGTCAGTTCTAGCGGCAAAAGGAAGATCACTGCCAAGATAAGATTCTTCAGTATTCCTGCCTGCTTCACTGCTTCACTTATTGCATACGTTTTTTCCCCACCTTCAACTGTCGTCCACTTGTGTTTATACAGGTCTGTTTCTTGTCACTCCACACTCTTGCTCACAGTAGATGTGTTTCTATAGTATGGATTCAAAGATCCTTCTTCATCCAGTGCACAGACAGGAAGGAAAAAAGCAGCAGCCCACTCATTTCAGTTTGTCAAACAAGCTAAATTTGAGCACGAGCTTAGCTCTGCATTCAGTATTCCAAGCCAAGACAAAATAGTTAATAGTCCCACTTACCACTGTTAGCAGTCACGGGCCTCTCCTCCTCCCGGTGAGGGCTGATACAGTGTCCTCCTTGTGATTTCTGTTGCAGGTTCTAGTTCATTCGTTTTAGGATTCAAGGGCCAGCTGTCTCTCGACTGCTTCACTCATGTCCCCCCTCTGAGCAGGTTTCAGTCATGGTCTGGGGGAGCTCCCCACGTTGCTGCACATGTGCAGCCACCACGGTTCTGCTTTGCATCAGAGCATTTAGTGTTCCTCAACAATCATCCTCCTGTTCAGCTGCATCGAGGCAAAGCAGAGCCAAAGCCGGCGCCCAACAAAATCACAGGATCAGTGGTGCAGGTGGGTAATTCTTCCAGTTCTCTCTGTCGGTGCATTCAAGGATGTGAATATGATTGTAATATCAAGATTACTGCAGGATATTGCAAGGGTTGGTGGAGATATAGGGTCTTATGTCCTGTTGGCCATCTTCCCACCAACTCCCCCAAAGGATGTTTACGCAACTTTACTGGAAAGTCTGGGTGCAGAGAAGTCACTAGATGGCCTTATCCCCTGCAAAGCCGATTTTAGAAATGTTTTCTATTCACCATTTACAATAAACATCATTTGTCAACTCCTATATCGTTTTGTGATATGCACAAAATCGAAGTCAAGCAGTATTGCACCTCATTGTTCACTACTACAGTAAATTGGCAATGAAGAGCTGCTGATTTGTAATTCGCCTGCGCTTAGCCTTCGCAGATCTGCGCAGCACAGTGAAAAGTGTTACACAGCCATTACAGTGCTACACCCAAAGCACAGGATAGATACTAATGGGTGCATGAAGACTTTTCTTTACGATACTTTAATGAGAATTGAGTTAGGTTTGTAACACTATGCATTATAAATTTAAAGCTACAAAAATGTCTCTGCATAACACTCCTTTTCTACCCAACTGTTTTGAACACTTTAAAGAAAAATATCTAAAATCAAGTTAAAAAAAAGACTAAGCAAGACTGGAACGGTTCTATTTATGCATAATTAGACAAGATCGATGCACTTACCAATTTGTAGCAGCATTGCTAGTGACTTACTATCACCACTTCGCTAAGTTGGACCAAATAAAGTTGAGATCTGGGTATGGCTCGACTTATATGCAAAGTGGATGAATAGGGAAAAGCTGTCAGTGGATAATCAAGCTCCGTCGGATGTGTGGTGTTTCTGTGTTTAAATTCTGTCCATAGGTTCTGTACGCTCAGTACTAGGGATATTAGCATGTGTAATCAGATTTTGTACGTTTTTCAGTCTATTGATGTGACATGTAGAGTCCTATTCTTAATGTTTTAGCTAGCTATCTGTACATGCTTGAAACCTGTGCACATAAAATATGGGGTCAGGTTCACAATAATTATATAGATGGGCGTAAACTGGGGGTTTACTACCCACACGTGTGCAGGAGCATTCAGAGATGTTTTGCACGCATGTTCACATCCCTAGTTTTGCTTTTGACCATGCCCAAGCTGTGATGCTTGTATGATGTGTGTTAATGTCAGTGAATTCCTGGAGTAGAAAACAAAGTGCTGGCTTTATAGATTTCACTTCTAAAATTCACATGATGCAGCTCTAATGCCAGTGAGAGCACATAGCACAAAAGAGTCAGTCTGACCTTGCAGTGCTGTCCGGTACCATTGTGGAAAACTGCTCATTGCACCCTTCTTTGATGTTCCACAGTCATTATTTTTACCCCTTTTAAAGCAAAATTTAAATACTTCCTTTTCTTAAAAATCAGTAGGATACTTTATTTCCCAAACTTCTTATAACACTCCTGATCTTCATCTGGTCACAGCCCATTACATGTTACCTTATGATCTCAAGGTAACCTCTCCTTTGGACGTTCCTGCTCCTAGATCCACCTTTGAGCCACATCCAGTGAAGAATGTCAAGTGGTTGGTTTATAGGCAATCTCCAAGATTTGAAATCTGAAGATACAGGGGGTCATTTCAACCCTGGCGGTACAGGACCGCCAGGGCTGAAATGACGGAAGCACCGCCAACAGACTGGCGGTGCTTTCAGGGTCATTACGATTGCACCGCCAGGGCCGGCGGTTTCCCGCCACAATGGCCCCGGTGGTAGGAATCTGCCAGGGCAGCGCCGCTAGCAGCGCTGCCCAGGGGATTACGAGTCCCCCTACTGCCAGCCTTTTCCTGGCGGTTTGAACTGCCAGGAAAAGGCTGGCGGTACTGGGAGTCGCGGGGCTCCTGGGGGCCCCATGCGGCTTTTCACTGTCTGCTATGCAGGCAGTGAAAAGCGCGACGAGTGCAACTGCACCCGTCGCACGGCCGCAACAGCCGGCTCCCATGTTGCGGGCCACATCCCCACTGGGCCGGCGGGCGGAAACTCAGTTTCCGCCCGCCGGCCCAGCGGGGATGTCATAATGGGCACCGCACGAGTGCAGCCGCATTGGCGGCCGCACAGCGGTTACAACTTGGCGGGCGGCAGTTGCCGCCCGCCAATGTTGTAATGAGGGCCACAGAGTGGTAAAGGTGCTGGAATGAATTAAAATTAATATCCGTGCAAACTGCTTGCCCGTTACACTCCAGAGGACACAAAGCAGTTTGCATTTAAGCGAAACAGGACTACTTGCAAACCTGAATTATCCATACTGAAAATTCAACCAAAGAAATTTCTCCCAAGTCTTCAAAGAGCCTCTCTGATCTCTCAGAAAGTAGTCATGACAGTCCGTTTCCCTTCTTTAGCAATAAAAATGCACTCTAAAAGGAAAGTATATTCACCAATGATTATGCTGTATTACCTAACTTGTTTAATAAAAGAATAAATGTGGCCTGGAACTGAGCTGTTCAATCTGCTGACCCATACCTGGTGTCCATGGACCCAATATAACCAACCTCTATTTCACTCCCGCCCTCGGATCCACTGAGGCCCCCCAAAAAATAATTATAAACTAAAAATATAATAAATATAAACAAAAAATAAAAAATATTTGTGAAGAAGTAAAAAAGAGCAAATAATAATAAAATTATAAAAAAAGAATGTAAGAATCTCATCGAGGGACCACAATTCCATTGGAGTCCATGTACTCAGATGTACTGTTTGTAAAACTGCAAAAAAAAAATTCGCCCCTAGTGTTGGTTAAGTGTACTACTGAGGCCGCTTTTGGGGGCTTGGGTGCAAGGCCTGGCTAAAGGCAAGGCGCTGTCCATTGCCCTGTATGGACGTCATTTGGTGGGTTTAGGTAGAGGCTGTTATCCAGGCCCTGTGACAAACCGCCACTCTGAGCAGCTAAAGGATGTGGCAGTGAAGTTGGCTGTTGGGGTTGTGGACAGAATCTTACTGAAGAACAGGCCCTGTGCACACCAAATCCCAGACTCCGAGGCCAACCCTTGCTGTGCAGAAGCAAAGACAGTGTGCTTTGAGGGTTGGCTGTTCACAGGTTTTGGTGAAGGACGGGCTATCGGCCTGGCCCTGTGTCCACCCACAGCTCTACATGGCCAAAAGCCATTCACAGTAAGGGTTGTCCACTCATGTTTCTTAGACACATTGCCAGGCCTTCAGCCAATCCTCACTACACACAGCTGAAGACTAGCCACTCTGACTCCACCATCCAAGCCATCCTGGAAAGAGCTAAAGTAACCCCTAATACGTGTTTCGATGTCATTACATCTCTTCAGAGAGGTTTAGCTTTGTCCAGACATAAGGGAGCATCCAGTATAAGTCAAAACAACACCCTTTCAGGGTTAGAGTGATGCTTTAGTTATGCAAAACAGAAAAAAAAGTACTCTGGGTAGTTCCCAAGTTTAGGTGGAGAGAGGCTCCAGTAAGCAGCATTCTGCTTTTGCTCATTCCAGGCTGGCTTGGATGATATTTCACCAAAGCTGTAATACTGTGCCTGGAATTGTGAAATTATTTTACAGCTCAGCAAGGATGACACTGGGCCAATCCTATGCTTAAAGACTTTGTTGTACAAATGGTAAAATACTTTGTTGCTTTCCAGCTCGGTGTGGGTGGCACTGTGCCAATCCTATGCTTAAAGTCTTTGCTAGGAAACAGATTTGAGGTGAGCAAGTGTAGAGTGTCGCTGGTGTTGCAGGGTGCTCCTTACTGGAGCTGCTCTCCACCTAACTTGGGAACTACCCAGAGTTCTCTCTTACATTTTGCCTATATGTATATATATATATATATATATATATATATATATATATATATATCTATACATGTGTGTGTGTGTGTGTGTATAAATATAATTTTCTCATTCACATGGTTGAGACACTTCCCTGTAGATTCATTGTCTAAAACTGCAGACCTACTTTGGGGTGATTCATCTTTTAAGTGTCCTCTTCAAGTTGCTCTCCAGACACAGTCTTCGTGTAAAGAAGTGCTTCTCACAGCAAGTAGCACAGAGATTATCTCCAACCAGGAGCACCAACAACACATGCAGAATGTGTGTGTGAGTTTTCTGCACCTGGCTGTCACAACTGTAGAAGACGTAATCAGAGATAGGCAAAAGCACAAGACTCACCTAGAAACTTCCTTACCTCACCCAAAAGAGGTTGCAGTCTCATCCCTCAAGCCATCTATCCACAAAATGGCAGTGCTCAGGAAGACTACCTATTAGCTCCTTGCTTACATACACCTCCGAGAATTTCTGAATATAGGCTTGAACTCCTCCTTTCAGCTTCTCAATCTCCTCCCTCCGGCCACAGGAACGCAGCCAATACTGTGTGAGAGCACAGAATTTACACTGGATCTTCGATCTTCTGCTATGCTAGGCTAAAGGCATCCAAAATAGATTCCTCTCACCCCTGTAGTAGCTTTTTTTTTAAATGCACAAATGTGTAATGTTGGGTAAAGATATTTCTGAAATTTGAAGGATACAATCGTGCATAGATTTGTAATGATGATGTAATGATGTTGTACTTTAAATGAGTTTACTGAGTCACTTCAAAATGTAATTAATACTGTGAAGTAGTTGTGCCACATTTTCATGTCAGACCATTTATTTGAATGTGGATGCAGTTTTGGGTGTTTTGCTCATTTTACTCCTGCTCACCCCCCCTCCCAATTAGCTTCCTGCTGCAATCAATCTCTACTCTCATTTCCATGGAGCACCAAGCGATTGATGTGAACGATTTAAACATGAACTGTTGTATTATAAAGTGTATACTGTGAATAAAGTTTCCATTGTGTACTCAAAGTTGATATTCAAGGACTTCTGCTGGAAGTTCTGCTGAAGGTGTGTTAATTCTATGACTCATTGTTTGAGAAATGTTTCATTTTGTGCTGATCATCTCCGGAGAGCAGTAGCTTAGAGAGCAGGTGGAAGATTGCTCTTCCCTTTAGAAATGGGCTAGTGTTAAAAGATTTAGAATATTATGTTGCTGTTTTTAATATGCCCATACAACCCAAACTACAATCATACTGTGCTGAATTTGCAGAGTCTGTTAACAGAATGTGTGAATTGTGTATAAAAACTCTTGGGCTTCAGTATTGTGGGGGTCATTTTTGTATATTTTTAGAGTTACTGTTGCATCAGCTGCTGCTGGTGTGATTTGTACTTTGTCCATTCGTGTTAGATTTTCTTATGAGAATGCTGCCAGTATTATTTAAGAGTTTAACTCTGGAGTTTTGCCTAGACCTGACTAATTGGGACTAAGTTTTATAATTCTGTATTTCTAGAATTGAGCCTTCATGGCAGTTCATGCATTTTGCTCTGTGCCACATTTGGTCAAATATTCTGTAATAAATCTATTTGTTCTTTATATTTGATCTAGAACTCAGTTATTAGTGATTCCTTATTTATTATGTTTTACTGTGCTGAAATGTATATTTTCCCATGAGGAGTGTAGTGTCTAACTAATAGACAGGTTGGAAGTTCCGTAGCCACATAATTGGGTAAGAATTGGGGTGTTCAAAACATTTGGGTTCAGGTGATTATTGGGATTTGGCTATTACAGCCCATTCGCAGGCTCACTCACACACACAGCTTATCACCATACGTTACATGCACTACACAAGTGGGCCAGTAAGCCTCACTTCCAGTGACACAAATAAAAAGATCTGGTCACACCACTGAGTCTGTAACCCACACTTTCTGCACCATACCCGGGGCAGGGCTCCTCTGCCTACAATGAAGGCATACTTGACACAATCCTGGAGGTCACAGTACAGGTCCAGGACCTCACATAGTCCAGGATAGGCTTAGTCCTCTGTGCACATGCTTAGATTAGCATGCCTCCAGACCAAAATATGTCAGCATAACAGATATACATGCAGCTAGGCACTCAGGGAGGTGAATACACCTGTACACCATGCAAGGAATATTTCTGCCTGTCTCTCTTTCTCTCTCACAAACACATACACACACACACACACACATGAATTGATTGACAGATATTTTAACAGACAGGCAGAAAGTTGTATGGACAGAGTGAGGTAGATGGATAGACAGATAGACAGACAGATACATAGATAGATAGACAGATAGATATTCCATTTCATTTTACCTCTGATGAACTGATAGCTGCTGTGAGTGTGAGAAAAAACACACTTTTTCTTTACATGAAAGAGGTCATATATCACCTGTTCTCCTCTTTGCAGAATATTCCTGCTATGATACCTTGAGGCCAAAGATCAGCGAGAACCCTGAATCGCCCTCACTTTACAGAACTATGAGCGATGCAGCTCTGGTGAAGAAACGAGTGAAGTCACCTGCGGCTGAGAGGCATAATTTGCAGCATCACAGGTTCTCCATTAATGGACACTTCTACAACTACAAGGTAGGACTGCTATGGTTAATTGAAGGAAAACACTTTTGTCCTCACACTGATTTCCATAAGAATTTGTCATGCATAGTTGACAGAATTAATTGTGACCCCTATTTATACATTTTCAGAAAAAGGAGAAATACACTCACACTAACACAAATGTTGATAAAAAGTGGAAAATTAAGTGACAAGTTACCAGGTAATATAGAAAGACATTGTTTAGATTTATGCATGAATTTATGGCAGTTCTCCAACCAAACTCAATTTCAAATTTCAGAGACCTCCCAAATGTTTTCTGTCACTCATTGGAAACTTTTATGCACTAACTCTGCTAAACTACAAAGTGGGTCGTGAGAGGAACACTTATGTCTATATTCATCCACATTTAAAGTGGAATGTCCTATCCACCCACATTTCTGAACCGTTGCCTCATTTATTTAGATAGTGGCTATTCCCAGTATTCCTGATGTGGGAGTAGCCTCATACTTCTGTTACATACATTAGGCAGACCTTGAGCTGATTTTGTAGAGGCTGCTCAAAAAGGGTGGTCTAATTCTAGGACCACTATTGGAACCATGGCAGTCCCAGACAGACACAATGTGTAATGCTTCTCCTGCACTGAAATAAAACTTCCAGGCCATCAGGGACATTTACTGTGAGAGTTCTAGAAATGTGTCCTCACTTTCGGATTCTATTTTGGTCTCATGGCATTGAGGGCCTGCTCTTCATCCTTTGATGTATGGTGTTTGTGTGTGTGTTTTTGTGTGTGAATGTGTGAGGTTCTCATTGATCAAGACTAGCCCATTCATTAATTTAGTGAGTGCACGGCACGATCATCAAGATAAGAAATAGGGGTCATTTATGGTTTGGCAAAAGTAGAAAACCATCATAAACTGGTGGTTCTCCTACTTTGCCCTGGTGGTATGGTGTAATGGTCTGTGTTTTTTTCTTTAGAAACCCCTCAAAGCTTTGGCTTGTTCTTGAAAACACAAAGCCCAATTTGCAAGGGGAGTGGAGATGGTCATAAATCAATTGTTGCTGCATGCCCTATTACTACCCAACTTTGAATGTCTTCTTTAACGCTGCTCACCTGTGAATCAACAGTCCAGTTTTAAAGGGCTCGCCAAAAGGAATCACTTCTGATCAAGGACTTTACAGGACCTCTTTGTACCTTTCCAAATAATAGAGCTAACATATCATCCACAGCCATCTTGCAGCACCCAGCTATTTGATCTATATGTTGACAAAGCTCATACGGAATGAGCCGCTGTGCATCATTTTCGGGGGTTACTATATGGGCAGCTTCTAACTGCTATACATGAATAACAATTGCTTTATGTAATTCAGATAATTTACATAAGTTTATTGGCAATAGCGAGGGAGGGTCTACTGATCAATCTGGCAGGAAGGTTGAGTTCTTTGGATAAGATGATTACTCATGTGTGGTGGCAGAGACAATGTAAAGCCTACGAGTACAAGGTTTAACATATATAAATACACAACAAGAGAAAGAGTACATCATTTCTAGAACTCTAATTTCCTGCACATTTTCAAGTGCCAAATTATTTTACCAGCAAATCCATTTCAACATAAGCAAATGGCAAGTGAACCCTAGCCAGCAGTCTAACTGAGGAGGTCCACACCCACATGCTCCTGAAACTCTGTCCAGATCTTTTCAGAGGGGAAGCTGTTTTATTGACAAGAGTATATTTGAAGCTCAGACTGGTTGGTGCTTCACTAGATTTTGTCAGTATGTTTTTCTCAACATAAACACATTCAGCCTGCAAGGTGTAAACTCCAGAATACAGCCACCGATATTAATGCTTGGACAGAATGGAATCCAGGTGTTTGTCTCATTCAAATCTATTTGCATCCCTTACAGTCTTATGGGTCCATATATGTGGCAGGTACTCCCTGAGTGCTTTACTTTCACATTTGTAATTCTTATTCAAACTATTGATCAACTTCCACTTTTTACAGAAGATTTTGTGTGCCCAGCACAGTAGAAACAGTGAGTACATCTCAAGAATGAAAGGGAAGAAGCACATCATGAAAATAGAAATAGCATGTAGGCCAGCCCTAGGTATGTTTGCAGGATGTGAAACAGCACTCTGCCCATACCATTTGTTAGACTGGTCAGCTGTAGGGTGGTCTTCCTCTAACCATTTTGCATGCTTGCCTCAAATTTTGACTGTATCTTTTTTTGGCCTTAGAACTCTGAGTACTTTACCACTGCTGACCAGTGCTAAAGTGTATGTGCTTCTCCCAAGAACATGTTAACATTTGTGTTTACACAAGTGGCTTATTTAATTAAATTAGAGGTCACTTGTAAAGTGGTATTTCACATACCCAGGGCCTGTAAATTAAGTGCTACTAGTGGGCCTGCAGCACTGATTGTGCCACTCACTTAAGTAGCCCTTAAACATGTATCAGGCCTGCCACTGTGGAGCCTAGGTTTGGAGTTTTGTCGCCACCTCCACTTGGCATTTAAAACCCCTTGCCAGGCCTTAAACTCCCTTTTTTAACATATGTCACCCCAAAGGTAGGCGCTTGGTGGCCCATAGGGTAGGGTGCTATGTAACTAAAAGGCAGGATATGTACTTTTAACTTTCACATGTTGTGGTAGTGATAACTCCCAAAGTTGTTTTTCACTGCTGTGAGGCCTAATTCTCTCATAGGCCAGCACTCGAAATTCCTTAATATACTTTAAAGCTGTAATTTGTGATCAGAAAGGAGTAGCTGCATCATGTTTCATATCACAGGATAAATCCTCTTTACTGGTAAGGTCGGATTTAACATTCATATTTTAGAAATAACATTTTTAGAAAGTGGGCATTTCTCTGCTCTTACAGCTCTGTGTGCCTGCAGCCTGTCTCCAGTGTATGCCTGGGGTGGGTGACAACTACACTTTGTACATTCCCTCTAGACAGCCACAAACACAGGAAGGTTAGGTGTGTCTGAGCACTCAACTTAATTCATCTGTATTCTGATGGCTCTTCTTGGACGGGAAGGGTGGAGGGGAGCTGACAGTTACACCTGAATAGGGAGTGCCTGTCCCCACACAAAAGGCTAATTACCTCCTACTGGTAGTCTGGAGCCATGGCTAGGAAGAAGGGACCTCTGTGCACTTCAGAGACCCTTCCTGGAAATCACCACCATTTCAAAGGCACATTTGGGTATAAGAAATGGGTCTCTGACCCTTCCAAATCAGTACAATACTGAACCTGTGATGAACCCTTCCAGAAGTAAGGGCTGATGTGCTTCAAGAGGTGCCATTCTGCTGGACTGCTGTCCAAGAAGGAAGGCTCTCTAGGTTGATGAGTTATCCTGCTGATCTCTGACCTGCTGAGGAAGGACTGGACCCCTTTCATCTGAACCCAGAGTGACTCCAATGGCTTGTTGACTTGCCTGTGTTCTCCTCTCGTATCAGGGACATCAATGACTGCCTGCAACTTGCAACCAGGACATGGACTCTGTCTGCTGTGATTCCTGCACTGCCAAGTGGTGCCAATCCAGCCCTGGGCCCTTAAAGGTGAGTATCTGTACTCTTAATAAACGAAAACCAAAGCATCAATGACATTGCGCCGCTCAGAACCTGCGCCTTTCCACTTTCCACTGATACATCACGACCCAAGTCACAGACACTGCATTTCTGACTGTGCAGTGCATCATCCCTGGATTCTGCCCTATCTTCAACATTGAACAGCTTGGCGCCAGTGCTTCACTCCATCCCAGCGGTTTGAAGACAACGCAGTGCCTCGATGCCCAACACTGCCTGATCTTCAATGCATCCTTGGCGCATCTCAGAACTGACGCATCGCCTATAGCTCCTTCATTGACAGTGACGCATCTCCTCCTTTGCTCCATGCATCAAGTCCACAACGTCGACGATTCTTCCATCCACTGTACTTTCTCAGCAGACCCTGCGTGGGTCCTGTAGCTGGCCTGCCCTCCATAATGATCAGACTGAACTTTAGATTTACCCCAGTCTAGCCTGGCCTCAAGTATCCTTGCAATGCTATTAACTTCTAATAACTATTTTGGGTTTATTCTGTAGAATTCAAATCTCGGCTTCTACTGATTGGATTTTTGTTGTTTTAGTCGTTTTATTCATAAAAATATAATTTATTTTTCTAATCTGTCTGGAGTATGCTTTTTGGTGTTTTCCCTGTGTGTGTGTGTATGTGTCTGCTTTAGACATTGCCTCTTTAGATACGCCTGGCTGCTCTATGCCAACCTACCAGTGGGTGAGCACAGATTATCTCTTAAGTGTTCATCTAGCTTACCATGACTAGCAGGGTGGTTCCTGCTTGTACAGGGTGCATACTTTGCCAACCAAAAACCCCAGTTCTGTCACCATTGCAGATGGCAGCGAAAGATGCAAAGCTCTCTTGTAAGCTACCAAAACAATGTCAGCTTTTCACCAGACACACCCATACCTGAATCAGTAGGTGAATGCATAGAAAAAGAGATAATATCAGACAACCTATTCATCTCATCAATCAGATTGTCAACAGGGCTGCTGTTTCACCTTGCAGGAAACCCAAATGTTCGAATATTAAGGTATTTTCTGGCCCAGGGTTCAGAGAAACATCCATGCTCTTATAGCAACTGCAAATGAAGGAGATAGCCAGCCCTTAACCATCCTGAAATTGGATAATTCACTCAAGCCACCAGACAACATAGTCAGTGCCTCTTCACCCACGTTATTTTCCTGGACACTCAAAATAGATGATATCTTCTCTATAGCAAAGTCAACCAGTCTACACTCTAGAATGCTTTTAAAAGAAAGACTCTTACAGACCCTCACCCATTTCCACTCCCATTCATCGTACAACTGATAGAAGTGCAGTAGTCATCCAACTAGAGGAGAAGACATACACCAAACACTCATGCATACCTATCATTCCGTTTACAGACAGCAGCTCAGGACAACCAGTGATGTCATCCATGTTGTGATCGCACAAGCTACCCTATCTCTTTGTAATAACTTGGTCTTTCAGCAGTCTATGATACCATGGACAGTTAAGCCTTCATTAGCATCCTCATGGTGCACATGGGATCCACTGACACTATACTTGGGTGCTTGTGATTCTACCATTTCGATTGTTTCCATCTTGTCCACATGGAAATCCTGTGTCCCAGTGGCTTCTAGTTACCTATATAGCACTGAAAGGATCAATCACCTGGCCTTTCTTCTTCAACCTGTACATGGACCTGCTCTAAGTTTTCACAAACCATGGAATAAAGACCTACCAGTAGGTTGAAGATGCCCAAATGTATCTAAATGTCTCCTCTTTCATGGGCATTGACTGCCTTAAAAATGCCTCTACTTCATCCAAAGTCTGTGTTTATCTGAAGCTGATGATAACTAAGACTGGAATTCAACTTCATACCTAGAAGCTGGTCCAGATTTGGGACTGGTTTCTAGCATGAAATTGTACCACATGTAACCATGAATACCAAATCACCTCTCCATCGTCCCCAATCTCTCCTTCAAAGTTCATATTGTTAAGAATACACAGAGTCACTTACCAACTATCACACTGTGAGGTATGATCAGTGATTACCTGGCAATATCTGCTTTAGATGCTACATTTACCACTGTTGTCAAAAGCTTCATGTCGATTTGCACTCAGTTTGGATGACAAAGTGATTTTCTTTGTCCTCTTAACTTTCACAGGCTGGCGAGGTATTAGTCAAGGCGTACACCATCATGCAACAGATGGTGTGTAACTCAGATACCATAATATACTTGTCATTCCACTGAATAAATTAATTGCCCAGCCAGAGCTGTGGCTTTGAAAAGGAATAACATGCCTATTTAGATGAGAGTTAACTTAAGGGAGGGTACAAAAAATAGAACTGTCTGGAGTTGAGATACAGCCACAAAACAGTCTTAGAATTAACATTTAAACATAATCAAACAAATAATATGATGCTCTTTGGCCAGTGTTATGGCATGTTATGTTATGCTGTAACATGTGTGCTATGTTATGACAGAACAGTGAGGCCATCCTTGGCTGGTTAAGAGAATGTTCTGGCTTCTAGTGTGTTGTCACACAGAACGTTATAGTTTATTAAGCTGGTTATGATTCATGACACTTCTGACCATGTGCTATTTTGTAGCACACCTGGGTGCCTTGGATGAAGGGAAAGTAAGCAGCTTCAACTAGGGTTGCCATTACCATTTGGGTGCATGCTTCGGCTCAGAAAAAAAGCCAAATAAAACAAACAGTGGATGATTTACTGTCCCTTCAGACTCAAAAGCAAAATCGAGTCATAACCTCCAAAGTAGACATCAGCATTATCATAAAAGTCTTAATTCTTTTTTGCCTTGATGCTAGCAAAGCACTTCTAAGATGTGTCACTGACTGCTTCCCGGCCTTAATGAAGAGCACCACTGTACAACTGCACAAGACTCAACTCACAGCATTGCCACATCTTTCTGATACTTAATGGACCTCGCCCAGACTTTCATTATTTTCAAGGCATGCCTTATTGCATACAAGCAATGGCCATCTGTGCCCCTCTCTGCACGGCAGAAAAAGAGAACATTTGGTAGGGAGACAAGGAGCTATATATAGCACTGGCAGTTGGAAATGTTGTGTGAGCAATACATTAACAAGCATTTGCAATGCAATGGGTCTCCCGTTTGCTCGAGTTAGAGCTTTTAACGTTGTAAATTCCTAACTGGACTTTTCTTGCCACATAAAATTGAAAACGAAAAGTAAAAAGGTTGACATAAGCAAGTCAATTCAAAGTGCCATGGCTGCCATGAACATGAGTCTGAGAGTTATTGGCTCCTTGCGTGAGTGTCTAGAAAGAATCTTGGCTGGGATGAAAGGCAAACTGAAACCGGAGGGGGGGCCATCACACGCTGTAACAGGAGAAAGCGTGACATAGTGTGATATTCCACAAAATGTTCACTTAGTGAAATCGCCTGTGAGAGAACTCAGCACACGAAGGAGGGACGATTCACAAAATGCACCAATAAATATGAAGCATTTAAAACAAGCACACAAAAGAATGAATAGCAAGAGTGGGGGAGGTTAAATCCCCACAGAGAGATTACAACAGGTGAAGCGCTTGTGCGCCCGACCCTAAAACACACAGGAACAAAGCCAAACAGCTTTGCGCCAGCTATTTGGCTTGTCAAGGTTTTTCAATTTGGCTTTCAGTAAATAGAAGCAAAACGCTATGACGCTGCCAGCTCTGGCCGGATGTAAAGGTGGGAGGATGAATGGATGTAGGGATGATGTGAAATATTCAAGGAAAGGCCGGGTTTCCTTGTTTTACTCACTTGAGGTAATTGTGGGTTTGCATCAAAGGGTGGGGTAGGGGAGGACACTAAATCAATCTCTATACTGGGGAAGGGAAAATGCAACTGTTCTCGTTAAAGAAGACCCCTGCTCTTGTTTGACCTCGCCCGTACAACCTGGAACGCTGAAAGGTGTTTTTGAACCGTGTATGCACAAAAGAAATGTATCTGCAGGAGCCCTCCCTGAGCACTTAAAAAAGACAATTTCTTGGGCATGTTGTTTTAATGTGTACAGTGCCACTAGAGATGCCTTAATATTGACATTACCTGGCTACAGTGGCATAGCGTGGGTTGTCAGCACCCGGGGCAAGGCAAGTAATTTGCGCCCCCTAACCCGTGTCAGCACCCGGGGCAAGGCAAGTAATTTGCGCCCCCTAACCCGTGGATTTCCCCCCCCCCCCCAGTTGTTGCGCCCGGTGCGGCTGGCCCCCCATGTACCCCCCCTCACGCTACGCCACTGCCTGGCTACATTCATGCAACGCCCCAAAGTGCAGTACATACGGAAATGATGAGACATATTTTAAATCCTCTTTTAAATCCTAAACATATAAAAACGGTTTTAGGTAACTTACTTGGTTTTATTTACGAGACAGTTCATTTCTGGTGACTGACCAGAGGGCTTTAGATGAGTGATGGCGTGTTTGCGAATTATCGTGGGAGCGTTTCTCTTGGAATGCTGAAATTCGTCAGCAGAAGGTGAAGGGCTGCTGAGTAAACAAAGCGGGGTTCGAGAACCGTTGACAATCTTTTCTCATTTTACTGCTAATAATAATAATAATAAACAAGCGAGATCGCGCTGCGAACTAAAGATAAAACGTAGTCCCCAAACCTGTTGGGAAACAGCGAGCCTCGCAAGTACTTGGTCGCTGCGCTCGAGGAGGGCTAAAAACCAGAAAAGGCATGACGTATGGGTGCCTTCAACTAATGAAAGCAAGCAGATTTCAACAGGCAGGCCCACGAACCAATGAAAGACAACTGACGTGAAGTAAACAGGGCACCAAGCCCTTATCTAACTTCTAAAGTGTCTCGCAAGCGAAACTCATGCGGAAGCGCATGCGACACAGGCTTGACCCTAAAAATAGAATCACAGTATTAAGCCTTCCTCCTGGAACTCACAGCATGGAACAACATCACTCACAAATTGGGCTTGCGGAAATACTACTGCATTTTAGTAAAGACCAGAAAATGTATCTCTTAAAGGAACACTTCTCTGCTTCCTGCTGTGGGCTTTTTAGCTCCCACCATCAGTGATTCATAGAATTTTTAAAGATGGGGGTGTAAACAGTCTTCACAAACTGGTCCAAGTAGGCAGTGTTGAGCAATCCTGAAGTCTTCAAGAAGGGTTGGGGAGGTTCTCTGTGTAATACTGAGAGAACGTAGCTTATATAATCTTTATTAGCATGAAATGTTTATGAACTAATGTGTGATAATGCTGCATAGAAATTATATTAGTATATTTTGTTAAACGTGCACTTGAAATGTGACCACGGGGAGTGGCCGCCATTGTATACGGGGACTAATGAAAATGACTAATGTTGATAAAATATTATGTTAAAGAATGGTTTTGTACTAATTATTAATGATTATGTTATTAGAGTTTTGCTAAATAAATTTTCTAGGCCTTAGTTAGCATGAGTTGAGGCCTAGCTGCCTGGCTCTCATATTAAATGTGTTTTCTAAACGTGCAGTGTGCTGACTCGCAAAAGGGCATGAACTCTTGTTTTTTTTCCCTTCAAATTAGAATTTGAATGTAACTATAGTAGATCCGTTCTCATGAAATTCATATTGCTTGTAGAAATGTAATAGTTAAAATGCAACAGTGTAGATTAGTATAATGTACAAGGTCGTTCAAACCGGTACAGACAATGGAGCTACTGACCGAAGATGTGCAAAGAAATTACAAAAGGTGAAATCATACCGGACGTGCTACCTCTGAAGGTGTCAATCGTATGGACCAATAAAATGACTGAGAACTAGTGTGGGGTGAAAGATTAATGACATAATCTGTTTTTTAATTGGTTAAAGATAGTGGGGTGCAATAATTATCCAGTCAGATTTTAGGGGAATGTACAAAGAAAAAGGGATAAAACCTATTGACACACGGAAATTAGTTAGTTAGGGAGATGCTGATGTGACTTAAGATGATCCAGAGACTTTGTCACTTTGCCTAGTGACTTTGCTGATTTTACTTAGAACCATCCTTGTCCTTAGTCTACCCCTTTTACAATTTACCTCCCTATGAGGGAAGTGCCCCTTTACCTGGAGCTGAGATACTGAGGGCGATTCAACTGATGCTGACCCAAACCTTGGAGGGTAACTATGACAGTGAACTTGTGATTTGCCTGTTTGCTTTTCCTTTCTAGGTACCAACTGCTTACCTTTGACAGAGACCATAACTAGATGTTTTCCAAATTGGTTTTCTAAATTGTTTTGCATGAAGCCCAACATGCCTTTGCTAATCAGTGGTTAGGACAGGGGTTCACTAAACTGACGCAAATAGACAAACGACTGAATCCATGCTTTGTTGAACTAATGCGTTAATGACACTCTGCTAAAATTGATCTATGTTCGCACCGTGTTATGTTTTGATGTTTGTGATTCTTGCCTTAATGAAATCTTATCAGAGTTGCCATATTGTGACTATGCTATTTTCTTTCTTGGTTTTGAGATTAACCCACCTGCTCTTAGAATTGTAATCAATAGGGAATAAACCTCATAAAATTCTACTAAACGTGTGGTTATTCATGACTGCAGGGTCATGGCGGTGTCTTGAATTGATTAAATGACTTTGACTAAGGTGAAATGCATTGTTGTACTAAATATTGATGACGTTATTGACGTACTGATCGACATATTGATTAGCTATCTCGTCCTAAGGTGCCTCTCAACTGGGTCAAAAGATTCATTGGCCTAAAACGAGTCCTGATGTGTAATAAATTATCATAGAGGGACGCGTTAGCAGTTTCTGGTAGCAAGCGGCGGTTTAGGCCCTATGGGTCCCTAGGACGGAAAAGTATTGTTTAAATTGTTTTTCGGAGATGATGCAAATTGGAGAAATTGTTTTTCGGAGATGATGCAAATTGGAGATATGATGTGTTTCTAAATTCCCCATTACTTTCCCGGGATCTCGGAGCCTGCGTAAGTGAGTTGGGAATGTTCTCGGCGTCTTAGCATCTGTGGTGTAGAATTTGCGCTTGCTCAGCTTATGCATATTGCAGGTGTTTTGTGAGGATTATGTGTGTTTGGGCAAGGTAATGTTGTTTTAGTAGGAGTGGGCGTACTCCGCAGTATGAGAATAGGGAAGTTGGCGTACTTCATGTGAGTGTGGCGCTTTGTGCTAAAAAATTATCCACATGGTTGGTTGTTAATGTATGGACCCGGCGTGGTCTAAGACTCCAGAGTATATTGACAAGTGTAGGAGACACTTGGGTTTATGTTGTAATTTGTGCGGTTTAATAGGTCAATCGGGCGTAGTTGACAAGTCGGGTTTGAGTCAAATTGTGTGTGTGAAAACTTCGATGGAGATTTGGTAAGTTCTAAAGTGCACTAGAACGCACCATTGACAAGTCGAGAGTAGGATTTGCGGGTAGAATTCTGCTTGCGTATGAGGGAACTGAGAAGGAGAGAGTAGCGGCTGAGGCTTCAAGTGAAATCTCTGTAAAGTTCTGAAGCGGTTGTGTACCCTTCCTGTAGTAAACTGGAAAATGTGAGTTGTTGTTATTAAAGGTGCTCGCAGTAATTTTGCATTAGTTGGTGTGAATCCAGTGTAAGGAGGACAAGCCGCAAGACTTTGTCAGCTACAGTGAGTGAGTGTGACATCAGCAGTGCCACGCTGGGATAGGTCAGTTACCGAAAGGGGTTGCGCACGGATTGGCAGCCGTCCGTGAGAGGCATTAGGTTGAGAAAGGTGGGTGAAGAGTGTCCTGGGAATTAAAGTCACTTCCTGATCAAAGACAAAACAAAACAAAAGACGCAAAGATGAATTTTATTAAGGCTTTTAGGAGCACCCTGAAAGGAGATGCATACATTATGGCGAGTGAAGGGGAGCCTACACCGCCCGAGGGTACTCCAGCTTATATAGTAATGGAGGAAAAGGGAGTCGCGCCTTGTTTATGGATGAAACAGTGGCGCAAATTAACAGAGAAGGAGGGATGTTTAGCATTTCCGGAACACGGAACGTTCGATATGAGAATTTTGGAAAATTTGAGGTGGATGTTAAGTGTACAAAAGCCACCTCCGAGGCCAGCTCAGTATGAGGCACTAGCAGTCTGGGATTTAATGGCTATTAAACAAAGACAGCAGAAATTCGAGAGAAGGATGAGGAGGGCAGAAAAGACTTTCGCTGAGGCTAGATGGGACAACAAGAGTAAAATGTGAAGAAGGTGAATATTTGACGGACTCAAATTGTTTCCAGCAATAACACAATAAGACGAGACACAGGGAAAGAAAGCCACCTGTAAGACAGATAAGAGATCTAGCAAACCAAAAGAGACTAAGAGGTCTTGGATAGAGGAAGAAGACTCGGATGATGAGGAGTTTCTTAATCAGTTGTTGCATGATCACCCGCCACCTTACGCAGTAGACGACAATGCCCCGAGCACTAGTGCGGGTCCTGGGAACCTGACGCAGGATAAGGGAGTTACAGATACAGTGCAGACTAGTGATACGGCTTTGACACAAAATGCTGTCAGTGTACAAACTGCGCCAGACATGCAGACACAGTTGCAACCTCCACCGCAGACAGGTCAGACACCAGCTGCCATATCGCTACCTATCACAGTTGGTCCCCCGGTACCATTGTATGCACAGGGTAAGCCTGGTATGTGTGATCAGGGAATAATGACCCAAGAGGCAACAGGAGGTGGGTCCATAGGAACTCCCCAGTTAATGGCAACCAAGAGAGCAACCAGCTGAAGTACCCAGGTCCTCGTTAGACCTTAATCCGACTGTAGCACCTTTAGAAGCAATGAGGCAAGCAGGGTTAGGTATGCTGACCTCGCAGACAGTAAATACAAATGCCTCGCAGTCGCCAATGATGCATGCAGGGAATATTTTGTTGCAAAGTTTTACTGTACAGCAGTTGAATGAGTGGTTAGAAAAGACCTATGCTTCACAAAATACTGCGGTAACTGCGAAAAGCCAGAAAGGGAAGAATACCTGAATTTTGTGAGACTGGGAGTAGAAGCTACGGAACTAGTGGAAGGGACAATGGGGGAGAACAGGTTAGAGTCATACACAGAAGCAGAATTGAGATATCTGTGCCCCAAAATCACTAAAGAAGTAGGTAAGGTACATCAGAGGTTGGCGAACCTGGCAGACAAATACAATATTGATATTGAGAATACTAAACATTTGAAAAGAAGCTACAGATTAGACTTTGACTCCAAGGATTTTGAGCATATGAGGTCTGCCGGAATGAAAGCGCCTCTTAAAGAAATACTGCACAGTGCGCAGATCTGGGGAGCTTTAGAGAAATGGGAAGGCAGATGGGCAAAGAAGAGAGATAAGGAGAAAAGCGACAGTCCGGGATCAAGTCAAGCTAAAGCTTCACCAGACACGGGATCAGTAAAAATGTTACCAATGAGAGAGACAGCTGGAGGGGTCTTAATCCATGTACCATGGATTAGGGGAGACATTTTGTCATTTAGAAATGATTATCCCAGGTTGAGGGAGAAACCGATAGAGTGGTATCAACAGACAGACAGATTTGTGAAGCTTGCGAAGTGTCTCTGGGAGGACTTGAATACCTTGTCTGAGATCATTGTTCCACCTGATTTATGGCTTGAGTGCAAGAGAAGTGTGGACTGGCCGACGCAGGAACCGGCATGGGATAAGGTGACTGGAGCACCATCTGAGGAGGTGATGAAGTACTATCATAAAGTGATTGAGTTTTTGAAGCAGAAAGTGTCGCCGAAAGTGACTGATTGGCAGAAAATCGATCGGACCTCACAGGAGGTCAAGGAGTCAATCCATGCTTATTATGAGAGGTTGTTGAAAGCGTTTAAGCATTACAGTGGCACTGAGACTATTGAACCGAAAGACATGAACCATCTTGTGTTAAGATTTGTTGAAGGAATGAGACCAGAGGTTAGCCATATGATTAAGAATCATTTAATTTGCTGGCAAGCGAAGCCGATTGATGAGGTATTGCAATATGCAAAATACTGTAGTGACGAGATTGAACTGAAGCAGAGAAAGTTGAAGGAGAAAGTGATGGTGATGCAGATTAAGGCAGCACAGGCAGGTATACAGGGAAACGGAATCCAACAGATGGTACAGCAGCAATCACAAGGGAATGGTATGTTTCAGGCACAGCCGAGAGGTTGAGGTAGAGGCTTTGTGAATCGCGGTACAGACTTGAATACTGTTGTGGTTCAAAATGATGCGCAGGGGATGAAAAGGATGTCACCAGGTCCCATTGCGAGGTGAAGATGGAATGAATGATGAATGGTCGGATGACAGTTCAGACAGTGAGGAGTGTAGGCTTGCAGCGTCCATAGAAGTAGATCAGAGGTGACCCTATGTAGAGGGGAATGTGATGGGCCACAAGGTCTCATTCTTGGTTGACACAGGAGCCACACGTTCTACAGTCAGAAGTGCACAGGTACCGCAATTACCACTATCAGGGCGTACCATAGGAGTGGTAGGAGTAGCAAGCCAGTACCTGACAAATCCGATTACTGACCCAGTTCAAGTTGAGATTGGCAACTTCCAGGGACTGCATAAGTTTGTAGTCTATGATTCAAGTCCCGTATCCCTACTGGGAAGAGACTTACTGTGCAAGACGAAATGTTCGATTACCTGCTCTAATGAAGGGATTGAAGTGCAAACAAACAGTGATGATGAGGGAGATGATGGGCAGTTTTCAGAATCAGAAACAGAGACCGCAAATGAAGACTGCCCTCTGATAACCTTGTTCCCGATGCTTACAGTAACTGACTTGCCAGCTGAGCTGCAAGGAACCGTGACAGAGAAAGTGTGGGACCTGACAGGAAAGGAAGTGGGACTGATAAAAGGAGTAGAACCGGTTAAAGTACAAGTAAAGCCAAATGCAGTGTTTCCCCAGGTGCCGCAGTACCACATGGCACAAGATGTTCTCATCCAGGTATCACAGATAATTGCAGACTTTGTAAAGCAAGGAGTTCTGAAGGAGGTATTGAGCAGTCCATGTAATTCGCCAATAATGGGTTTGAAAAAGCCTTGTGGGAAGGTCCGAATTGTGCAGGATTTGAGGAAAATAAATGATATTGTGGTGAAGTGTTGGCCCATAGTACCAAATCCAGCAGTAGTCATGTTCCATGTTCCGTGTGATGCAGAGTGGTTCACAGTGGTGGACCTATCACAAGCGTTCTTTTCGGTGCCTCTTCATGAGGACAGCCAATTGTTATTCATTTTCAAATTCTTGGGTAAGGTGTACAGTTGGTGCAGAATTCCTCAAGGGTTTTCTGAGTCACCTTCCATCTTCAATCAGATTTTGAACAAGGACTTGGAGTCGCTAGAACTGCCTTTCAGTTCGACTCTAGTAACATACATTGACGACTTGCTGATTGCGTCCAGAGTGAAATACGATTGTAGGTATGACACAATTGCCTTACTGAACCATTTGGGAAAGAACGGACATAAAGTGTCCCCAAAGAAGCTCCACTACTGTCAGAAAGAGGTGAAATACTTAGAGCACTTGATTGAAAAATGGTCCAGGAGAATATCAAAAGAGAAGGTGACGGCCATACTATAGATGAATTCCACGATAACAAAGAGAGATTCAGAATGTTTTTGGGAATGGTGGGCTACTGTCGCCAGTGGATACCCAACTTTTTGATTATCTCTAAACCATTGATAAAACTGACAGGCAAGGAAACTAAGGATGACCCGTATACCATAATTCTGTCCGAAGAAGGGCTTGAATCATTCTTTGAATTGAGAGAGTGCATGTGTAGGGCACCAGCCTTAGGTATGCCTGATTATACGAAGCCTTTTCTACTGTTTTGTCATGAACGTGATGCTTGTTCTTTGTCTGTCTAAACACAGGTCTATGGAGGTGCAAACCGCCCTGTAGCATATTTTTCAGCTACTTTGGACCCAGTCGCAGCAGGCTTACTGGGTTGTTTGCACGCAGTTGCAGCAGTTGGTCAGCGCCTCACACAGTGTGAGGCATAGTAATGGGACATCCCTTAACAGTAATGGTTCCACATTCAGTTGAAATTTTGCTAACCCGAACTAAAACTCAACATATGACAAATGCCCGACTTAATATGAGACAATTATTCTGGGATCACTAAATGTTTCTTTGAAATGATGTACTGTGTTGAACCCGGCAACTCTACTTCCTGTTGAAAACACTGAGATTAGCAATACAGAGGAAGTGGAGCATGACTGTCTTGAGGTAACAGAACTATGTACCAAACCCAGACCTCATATTAAAGATACACAGTTAGAAGAAAATGACTGCATTATGTTTGTTGATGGATCCTGTTTGAGAGACTCAGTCGGAATACTGAGAGCCGGTTATGCAGTATGTACAATCACTGGTATTATAGAAGCCTCCTAGCTCGAAAGAGTGTATTCCGCACAAGTGGCAGAATTAATTGCCCTTACTAAGGCATGCGACGCAGCTGAAAATCTGAAAGTCACTATCTACAGGGACAGCAGGTACGGATTCGGAATTGTACATGATTTTCGCCAATTGTGGCCACAGAGGGGTTTTATGACCTCTTCTGGCTCACCAGTGAAAAATGGCGAACTGATTAAGGATTTGTTGCATGCGATTCAGTTGCCTCTTGAAATTGCCGTGGTGAAATGCAATGCTCATGTTAAGTCACAAGACTTTGTATCAATGGGAAACAGCTATGCAGATCAAGTCGCAAGGTTTTGCGCATTGAACTGTATATCGTTCAAGGATCAGTGGGAATTGTTACCGCAAACTGAAAATGAAACGTGTTTAAATTTTGCATTAAGAGTTGTTGACACATTAGATGAGCTAAAATCACTGTAGGGCCGTGCTAGCAGAGAGGAGAAACGTTCCTGGCAGAGAATGCAATGTGTACAAAGAGCTGACGATTTGTGGGTGTCAGAGGAGGGGAAGTTGGTTTTGCCAAACAGTCTTTTGTCACAATTTGCAAGGCTTTATCATGGGAAGGCACATCTTAGGAGAGACGCAATGATTAGATTGTTCAAAATTGTTTGGTTTAATCCGAAATTCAGACAAACCGCAGAGGTTACCTGTCACAGGTGCATCATCTGTCAACACATGAATGCAGGAAAAGGGACTGTGCTGACTTTGAGCCACATAGGGAGAGCTGGAGGTCCGTTTAGCAAGATGCAGATGAATTTCATTGAAATGCCCATGTGTGGAGGCTTGAGGTACGTGTTGGTGATTGTGTGTGTTTTCAGTCACTGGATTGAAGCTTACCCTACACGTAGAAATGACAGCCTCACAGTAGCAAAGCTATTGCTTAGAGAGCTAATACCAAGGTTCGGACTCCCGGTCTCTTTAGAATAAGATAGAGGCAGACACTTCGACAATGAGGTGCTAAAGCTCTTGTGTGCTGCATTGGACATTAAGCAGAAGCTGCATTTTAGCTATCGCCCTGAAGCATCAGGATTAGTGGAACAGATGAATGGCACCTTGTCAAGAATGGCAAAAATGTGCGCAGCTACCAATATGAAATGGCCAGATGCATTGCCTTTAGTGCTGATGTCAATGAGAAACACACCTGATAAGAAGAAAGGACTATCACCCCATGAGATCTTGATGGGGAGAGCTATGAGGTTGCCCGCAGTACCTGCAAATGCTCTTGTGAATATCACGGATGATATGGTGTTGGACTACTGCAAGGGTTTGGCTGACGTGGTCTGCTCTTTTTCCCACCAGGTGGAGGCCAATACATTGCCACCAATCAGTGATCCAGTTCACACTCTACAAGCTGGTGACTGGGTGGTTGTTAAGAAGCACGTTAGGAAGTCGTGTTTGGAGCCATGCTGGAAGGGGCCATATCAAGTAATACTGACAACAACCACTGCTGTGAAATGTGCAGGCGTACCAAACTAGATACATGCCAGTCACACAAAGAAAGTGACATGTCCAACTGATGAGGAACCTGAAGTGCCGAAACAGCAATTCCAGAGAAGGAATTCTCAGGGCCAGAGAGTATTCAAAGGGGAACTAAGACTGCAGGAGAGCCCACTGAGGACGGCCTAGTCCCTCAAACAATAAACGAGTTCGAGAGAGGTGACGGTGAGCCTATCTCAGTAGAGGTAGCAGGAGAACCGCAACAAGGAGAGGTTTTCCCAGAAGTAGACGGATACGGGTTAGAGCTTGTACCCGTTACAGACCCAGAAGACGAGGGGGAGAGAGCAGACAGAGATCAAAACACAGAGATACCTCCTGAGCCAATTGCAGGTCTGTCAAGAGAAAACACCATAGCACAAGAGGAGGGTGCTGATCAGCGTCCTGAAAGGCCAAGCAGGAAGAAAACGCACAAAGGTGATAACTGGCCAAAGAAACAAGCTGCAAGAGAAAAAGTCGTCCCTTGTGAGACAATAGAGGAGGAAGTTGATACGACCAGAAGGGAGGATCTTAGTGAACGCAGACTCAAAAGGAAAAGAGTCACAAACAGAAGGTACGCGGGTCCTGAATGGGCGCATGCAACAACATCTGAATGACAAGAATTTTTAGCATTTTGCTTTGATCGAGAAGTACCAGGCCAATACTACGGTACCTGAATTCAAATAGAGAAAGAGACTGTCCTAAAAAATTGAAATTTAAATTAAAAGCTGAAAGCTGAAGAAAAAAGACTGAAAATTACTGGATGTGACATTAATACCCTGAATTGACTAAAAAAAAAACGATTATGTCAAGCTCCTAACCTGTTTTGACAAAAGGGTCCTGGGGTGAGTGAAACTCTGTAAATACACACAGAAAGAAAAAAAGACTTTGCATTAAGAAAAAAAAGAAAGAGCTCTTAAATTGTCCTCAAGTCGATTGTTTGAATTGTTCTGCTATCTGATTCTTTACAGATCATGGCTTACACTAGAGGTAGTAGCAAAAAGGCTAAAGTGTGTGGTTGGCTAAGTATTATATTAGGTATTGTTTGTGCAATAATAATTATGGGTGTGATTGTGGGAATTCCCTGGTTGGATAAGAAAGTGCCTAACAATGCTTCAAAACCTGAGACTGCTACACTAACACCGTGGGAAAAGTTTGAGCAGGATACAAAATATTTGCATGAGGGAACTAATTCCAAAGGGGAACTTTCTACTAATGTCTTCTATCGCTTGCTGAATGAGTATGTTGATACTATGGATGCGAGGAACTGTTATGTGTGCACACAGATTCCTTCATCAGTACAAGAAGGGGTCACTTATCATAGTTTGCCTCTAACCTACGGGATAAGCTGTAGTTTGCTACTAACAAGATTCTATGAGCAGGAACATGTGAAATATTTTTATTCAAATCTAGATGTAGTTTTTCTTTTGTGCCTGTGATTGAATTTCTGAACAAGTTAGCTAAGGAGCACAGTATAAAATTAGTTAGGGGTTCTTTGAGCCGACACCTTTGGCACAGCTTATGCGCATCGCAACAATTTGACCTGCCTACTAACACCTGCAGAGAAGAGCTTCTTAGACCACACTGATGATAGACGTAAAGCACTGAAAGAAAGACTAGAGAAAGGGTTAGAAAAACGCACATACGCAATTGATTATGCTCACACCACAATAAAGACGCATGGCAAATTAGCCATAGATGCATTGCATGTAGGTAGGCTTTGTATATATAGGCCGAAATCTGATCATGACACTTTATTTCTGGGAACGAGTGAATGCAGGCATGTGTTTTTGTTTCAGAGTAAATGGACATTCATGTTAAATGGACAGGATCCAGCGATCCCTGGGATCTATTATATCTGTGGACTTAATGCTTATTACCGTCTCACTAAAGGATGGTATGGGACATGTTGTTTGGGGATAGTTTTCCCAAAGATTTACCAGATTGATGACTTAAACAAATACCTAAAATGTCTGAATTACAACATATTAGACAAAAACGAGAGACAGCGGCTGCTGTCGTTGGTGACATATTTGGAGCCATAATTCCTTCAGTAGGAGTTATTTTAAACTTCATAAAGATTCGAAAGTTGTCTATTATTGTGGATAACATGCTGACAAATTTTACAGGGGCTATACTCCTAATGGATACTGAACTTGCTGCGGAAAGAGCTATGACTCTTCAAAATCGGCTTGCTTTAGACATTCTTTTAGCAAAGAGCGGCGGAGTCTGTAAGATGCTTAACGAGCGTCATTGCTGTTCGTTTATTCCAAATAATAGTAAAAAGATTAGAGGTATGCTTACTAACCTAACAAGAGATAGTGCAGATTTAAAGGATTTGAAGGAACCTGGAGTTTGGGAGAAAGTTGGAAAAGGAATTGCCAGAGTAGGGAGCTGGTTTAGTAATATTTGGAATGGGGTGCTTGCAAAAATATTAGGGGGTCTATTAATTGTCTTGATCTGTTTATTAGGCTTATGGGGAGCATGCAAAATTAATGAAAGAATTAGAAGAAATTGGACAAAAAGAAATAAAAGAAATGAAGAAAACGAATGGGAGAAAATGTTTAATGAAATTTGGGAAGCTCACATAAAGGGCAAGATGTTGAACTGAGCATTATGAGCAAAGTCAAAGGTTGAAAGGGAAAGGTTGGTGTGATGACGAGCGTCATCAGAGGAGGGACTGAGAGCGCGTAGCTTATTTAATCTATATCTCTAATGTGTGATAATGCCGCACAGAAATTACATTAGTATATTTTGTTAAACGTGCACTTGAAATGTGACCACGGGGAGTGGCCTCCATTGTATGCGGGGACTAATGAAAATGACTAATGTTGATAAAATATTATGTTAAAGAATGGTTTTGTACTAATTATTAATGATTATGTTATTAGAGTTTTGCTAAATAAATTTTGTAGGCCTTAGTTAGCATGAGTCGAGGCCTAGCTGCCTGGCTCTCATATTAAATGTGTTTTCTAAACGTGCAGTGTGCTGACTCGCAAAAGGACATGGACTCTTGTTTTTTTTTCCTTCAAATTAGAAGTTCAATGTAACTATATTAGATCCGTTCTCATGAAATTCATATTGCTTGTAGAAATGTAATAGTTAAAATGCAACTGTGTAGATTAGTATAATGTACAAGGTCGTTCAAACTGGTACAGACAATGGAGCTACTGACCGAAGATGTGCAAAGAAATTACAGAAGGATGAAATCATACCGGACGTGCTACCTCTGAAGACGTCAATCATATGGACCAATAAAATGTCTGAGAACTAGTGTGGGGTGAAAGATTAATGACATAATCTGTTTTTTAATTGGCTAAAGATAGTGGGGTGCAATAATTATCCAATCAGATTTTAGGGGAATGTACCAAGAAAAAGGGATAAAACCTCTTGACACACGGAAATGAGTTAGTTAGTTAGTTAGGGAGATGCTGATGCAACTTAAGATGATCCAGAGACTTTGTCACTTTGCCTAGTGACTTTGCTGATTTTACTTAGAACCATCCTTGTCCTTAGTCTACCCCTTTTACACTTTACCTCCTTATAAGGGAAGTGCCCCTTTACCCAGAGCTGAGATACTGAGGGCGATTCAACTGATGTCCTGAAGACGAAGACTGAACCTGAGTGCTGACCCAAACCTTGGAGGGTAACTATGACAATGAACTTGTGATTTGTCTTTTTGCTTTTCCTTTCTAGGTACCAACTGCTTACCTTTGACAGAGACCATAGCTAGATGTTTTCCAAATTGGTGTTCTAAATTGTTTTGCATAAAGCCCAACATGCCTTTGCTAATCAGTGGTTAGGACAGAGGTTCACTAAACTGACGCAAATAGACAAATGACTGAATCCATGCTTTGTTGAACTAATGCGTTAATGAAACTCTGCTAAAGTTGATCTATGTTCACACCGTGTTATGTTTTGATGTTTGTGATTCTTGCCTTAATGAAATCTTATCAGAGTTGCCATATTGTGACTATGCTATTTTGTTTCTTGGTTTTGAGATTAACCCACCTGCTCTTAGAATTGTAATCAATAGGGAACAAACCTCTTAAAATTCTACTAAACATATGTGGTTATTCATGACTGCAAGGTCATGGTGGTGTCTTGAATTGATTAAATGACTTTGACTAAGGCGAAATGCCTTGTTGTACTAAATATTGATGACGTTATTGACGTACTGATTGACATATTGATTAGCTATCTCGTCCTACGGTGTCTCTCCACTGGGTCAAAAGATTTATTGGCCTAAAACGAGTCCTGATGTGTAATATTGGCCTAAAACGAGTCCTGATGTGTAATAAATTATCATAGAGGGACGCGTTAGCAATACCATTCTGAAAAACAAAACCATACACATCCTCTCAGGTTTTACTTTTAGGCCCATATTTATACTTTTTTGCACTGCATTTGCATCACTTTTTGATGCAAAAAAAAATTGCGCAAATGCAGCGCTAAAATAGTATAAATATAGGCCATAATTATATTTTGGAAAGTTGCACCGCTTTTGCGTCAAAAAGTGATGCAAATGCGGCGTAAACAAGTATAAATATGGGCCTTAGTCACGGTGGGAACCATACTGTGCCCTAAAGACTGTAACTTTCATCTCTGCATCTCGAGCCTTCTCTGTAGTTCCATCCTGCTGACCTGTGAAATGCAGACTTTCACAACCAACTTATGAAGATTAGATTTTACTGCTGTCAATCTGGTGCTTCCTTTTCAACGGTTTGTTTAAAGAACTCCGCTAGCAGTGTTTTGGCGCCTGTTGCCCTCACTGGGTACTTGTAACGGGGAGGCTCGTAAACCTAAAAACTTCGGCCCTGATAACAGAACCAGGTTCCAGAACCCCATTCTGCAAGAAACTCTGCACTTCTGATGTTGTGCCATGACATTTCATGAAAACCAAGAGACCTAATGGCGCACATGAAGTACTGTTTCTAAACGAATCTGCTACAAAGCCAAGTATCTGAAATGTAGACATGAAATGTTACAGTAATTTTATGATGTGCCAATAATGTCTGATTCTGAACAGAGTCGATGGAGAGAAGTTAAGATAACCAACTTAAAAAGATCTTAGAAAACTTTGAAAAAACAATAATTAACACAGCAACATCAATCATTTTCTGTGCAATATTCTTAAAAATTGGTGAACTTCGCAGAACGTTCAAATAATCTGAAAAGGCCTCAACTTCATATGAATTCCCAGTTTTCAAAATAAATATAACATCTTCCTTTACCTGCAACTCCCTTTTCCATTTAATTTTCATTTCTTCCCCTTCAAGTTAATTCTTAGTCATGTATTATGATTTAGAATCCGCTTCAGTGAAGAAAATATAAAATACCACAGCCTCAGGCCATAGACAGCATCTGCCAAGTTGAGCATATCTCAAATGCTTCGACATTAGATTTACTACTTATAATACGGAGACCATACAAGTGAGACATACCTCTTAAGTTACACGAGCCATATAAGCTTACTTACAGGCTCTAATAATGATGTTACATAAAACGAAATAGTATGAATTACCAGTCACTATTGAAAGTATTGTCTTATACCAAGAAGATAAGATTAACAACATAGGGTCCTATCCTAACATGAATTATCACTCAAGCATCAACTTTAAATGTTTGTGTAAAAGGGGCTATTCATCCTCAAACATCCCCTTGTAATTTTCTTAAACTCCACACATAATAGCCCTAAGAACTAGCCCTCCATTTTCACCTAAAAGTAACACTATCTGAATGGTCACTAAGGCCAAGCTTTCAGTTTCTGCCTGATGGTGATCTAATTTTAAAGCCTGGTCAAGCTGTTGCTGATTTTTGTGTCAGTTTCTGAAGAAGATGTTTAATTCCTGTGACTTCAGAAGTTATCCTACTTCTTACACCAATTGTCAGTACAGGCCATTCAAGACTTGGGTTGTAGATGAAGTAGAACCTTTTATTATACTGGTGCAGATGAAGCAGAGAGAATATTACTTTTTATTCCCAGACATGATGTATTCCATTTTCTGAATAATTGTAAACTTTCCAAAGGTTTTGGATCGAAATCACAAATAATTTGGTTGCCTAGAATTGTTCAGATATACCATTTGCCTTAAGTTAAAAAAGCAGGGTTTCAGAGTTGGTCCTGGCCATGTGCCCATTGAAGCCAGGTGATTTGTCTTTGTCACTGTGATATTAGCTGTGATATTACCACAGTTTTTAATTGCAGCAAATTGAAAGACAAGCTCACCTTCAAATGTTCAACAATAGATAATTAAGTTGCACAGCAGTTGCTATCATGATTACAAATGATTGAGAAAATTACTCCTTTAAAACAGTTTGTGAAGAATTGTGGCCAGATTTAGGTTTCTCTGGAGGCAGTTGCATTAAGTTTACTAAAGAAAAAAGTACTCTGATGGTGTTTGAAATCATACTTAATTAGATTAAGTAGATTATTTTGGTTTTCATATGGCTATATTTTTCATCTTGAATGAATATAAAGGTTTAAAAATAAACAAATACAAATTAAAAGTACGACATTGCTGCACTGAGCCTTTGTGGAATCAGTCACAAGCTTTTATAACTTGCATGAGACCAATTTACGGGCCAAATATGATTTCTTCCGTATGCAACCCCATTTGTAGCAATAACTGTTGTTTTAGGTAGTAATACAGAGGTAAGTAGGAAATGTTACCAGAGGAGTAGAATGTGATTTCAGCGTTAAATAGGAATGTGTGCATGCTTCTGAGATGCAGACTTGAGTGGAAGGCTAGAGAGACCTAGTTGATTTATCCCAAAACATGATGGAAAGCGCACACGGACACTTAATTGTGGTGAAGTTACTGTCATCTTAATTCTCAGAGCAGTACTTGTTTCATTTCACTCGGTAGGGAGTTGGTTCTTACCATTCCTCCTGTGATAGGTCTTTTTAGTGTGAATGAGTGGTAAAGGTGAGTTAGTTCCAATCCAGAATTCAAATAACAGTGTAACCTACTTAGTCATGCGTTAAGGATCAAGAAATGGTAAATAAAGTTAAATTAATTTGACTACAAATTAAGAGCCAAACTAATGTAGATGAATATCAAAAACATGCTACATAAATACAAAAGCACCAAAGGTAAACCAAACCATCCGATAAGATTAAATTCACATAAACATAAGATCACACAAGTGATGACACTTAAGGCTCAGCTTCTTGTTTTTTTCCCTTGACGGACCTTTTTGGGAGTTCTGAGAGGTAAAGGGAGTTCAAATCAACACTTCAATTTATTTAACTGTGTAACCTACTTGGTCAAACATTAAATCTCAAAGTCGGAGATTTTGAGTATAAAGATTTATTAAAAATTTAAGGCCTGACATATGTAAATGAGTCTCAGAAACATGCTGTGTAAGTACAGAATCACCAAATGTTTAGTGTTGAATCAGATTAAATCGTACAAACATGAGGCACAACAGAACGTCAGCTGCAGCAATACAAAATATAAAAAAAAATTAATTCGGTAATCAGTATGTAAATCACAGTCCTCGTGCCTAATCCCAGTGAGACAGGCAAAACACACTGACAAACAGGAGGCAGAAATTGGGGGTAACATGCCAATAAAAGATGGTACTTTCCTACACCTTCCCACTAGAACTTCAGTTGAAGCAATACAAAATATAAGAAATAGAATCTAATGATCACTGTACAAGTCTTGATCCTCTTGTCTATGCATTATTAAATCTAAGTAGCCTAAAATAATCATAAACTATGGAAACCATAGTTAATTTGGGAGAAGTAGAACAGTGTCAGCATAGTGGAGAACTCAGTAAAAGTTCTCTAATTGAGGTGTTGTATAGCATAAAGCCACTCAAAGAGAATACGAGCAGAGAGATCTACAGCCATCAGAGTCCAGGAAAAATCTGCTCCATTGACTAACAGCATGACTACTAACCAAGCCCACAGAACCTTAAATAATTCCATGTCATAAACAACAGTATTTTCCCACCTTCCCACAGTTGAAATTGGCAACTCCATTCGAATCTTCCATCCTACAGTCTGAACATTACGACGACCTTGAGTGTCTCTCTGCTCCTGATACAACGTTATAGGAGTTCTTCTTAGTTTATTAGCGCCTCTCATCCTTGCAAAAGTATCCTCCAGGACCACAATATCTCTAATACACAATATGGCTTTCACTTACTGTGGAATCCCATGAACGCACCTGCAGTGTAAAGAACATTTACGTTGAAGGTTAAACACAAGAAACCAAATGCTTAAGGCCTTTGGTTATGCTAAATTAATAAAAACAGTCAATGCACATTCAGAAAACACGGTTATAAGTGTATCTTACAGCTACAGAACAAAAGCAAACATTTATAAATGAAAACAAGAGTAAATGAAGGAAACTTGAATAAGCAGTGCAACTCAAAATGCACATGTGTAATGTGAATGAGAAATACAAATTTCGTGCTAGTTAAACGTTAGAACATACATAGAAATCTCTAACCTTCTACAGTCAATGCACTGTTAATACATCTTGGTGCTTCACTTTAGAATAATAATGTTAAGGCATGCAGAATATATGATATCAGTCACGTGTTTATATCATTCTGTAATGTACAAGGGTAGAAGCATAACTACGCTTCTCCACATGTCAGCCTACTTAGATAAAGACTTGACAATAACAAGCACTTTTATCCAACTCAGGTGATCTTTTTCTACTTTGTTCTGTTAAAATGGATGAAACTTCAACGCTCCTTTCAATAGCAGATTTGAGGCTTGATGCTTATTTTCAGTATTTAGTATTAATGTAAGGTATAGGTTGCGAACAACCAAGGGGAAATAAGTATAAATCAAGGGAAAATAGGTAGTCGTCGTATACAATAAGGTTTATCATTTGTGAATGATAAGACAATAGAAACTGCCTCTTATGAAATGCATTGTTTAGTAGTTAAATTTATAAGTATACTCGCTCATCAATATTTATTTTTTCAGACATCCATTTTCACTCCAGCTTTTGGATCACAAACCAAAGTCTGTGTAAACAGCCTTATGAAAACGGAAGAAGTAATCGAGCAGCTTCTACACAAATTCAAGGTATTAAGGGTCATCTTTGTGATTTTTCAAACTTCCTCAGTGGTTTTACACCCATTGTGTGAACTTGTGATTGTAGCTGTTCCCATCCCATGTTTTGTAAAGCTCAATCAATCAGGAATTTGTAAATCAATCAGGAATTTGCTGCCGGTTGTAGTTCTGTGGACACCTGGGACGGTTGCGAGGGCAAGGTCTGCGGAGCGGAGATGCCGGGTCGGGCTGTAGAAGTAGAGCCGTTTCTTGAGGTGTTCTGGTCCGGTGTTGTGCAGTGCTTTGTGAGCGTGGGTGAGGAGTTTGAAGGTGATTCTCTTGTTGACTGGGTACCAGTGCAGGTTTCTCAGGTGGTCTGTGATGTGGCAGTGGCGGGAGATGTCCAGGAGGAGGTGTGTGGAGGCGTTCTGGAGTCGTTGCAGCCTCTTCTAGAGTTTGGCCGTGGCTCCTGCGTAGAGGGCATTGCCGTAGGCCAGTTTGCTGCTTACGAGGGCTTGGGTGACTGTTCTTCTGGTTTTGGTGGGTATCCATTTGTAGGTCTTTTGGAGCATGCAGAGGGTGTTGAAGCAGGAGGAGGAAATGGTGTTGTCTTGCTGGGTCATGAATAATGAGGAGTCCAAGATGAATCCTAGGTTGCCTGCGTGGTCATGGGAGTCGGAGAGGCCCTAGAGTGGCAGGCCACCAGGAGTCATCCCATGCAGAGGGGGTGGAGCCAAAGATGACGACTTCCATATTGTCGAAATTGAGTTTGAGGCAGCTGCTCTTCATCCATTCGGAGATGGCCTTCACTCTTTTGTTGAGGTTGGTCTTGGCTGAGTCCTTGGTGAGGGAGAGGATCAGCTGGGTGTCAGCGTATGAGATGATGTTGAGGGTGTGGAATCGGGCAATGTTAGCGAGTGGGGCCATGTAGATGTTGAAGAGGTTCGGGCTAAGGGACGAAACCTGGGGTACACCGCAGATGATTTTGGTGGCCTATGAGCGGAATGGGGGGAGGCGGACTCTCTGGGTTCTGCCAGTGAGAAAAGAGGTGACCCAGTCCAGGGCTCTGTCGTGGATTCCTGCATTGCTGAGGTGTGAGCGTAGGGTGTGGTGGCAGATGGTGTTGAACGCTGCCAAGAGGTCCAGGAGAATGGGGGCTGCGGTTTCACCATTGTCCAGAATGGATCTGATGTCGTCGGTGGCGGCGATGAGGGTGGTTTCGGTACTGTGGTTGCTGCAGAATCCGGATTGGGAAGGGTCCAGGGTGCAGTTCTCATCGAGGAAGCGGGTTAGTTATCTGTTGACAGCCTTCTCTATGACGTTTGCCAGGAAGGGGAGCAGGGAGACAGGCCGGAAGTTCTTGAGGTCCTTTGGGTCCGCCTTGGGTTTTTTGAGGAAGGCGTGGATCTCAGCGTGTTTCCAGCTCTCCGGTAAGGTGGCGGACTCGAAGGAGCTGTTAATGTTCTTCTGTAGTTGGGGTGCGATGACGGAGCTTGCTTTGTTGAGGATGTGGTGAGGGCAGGGGCCAGATGGACTGCCGGAGTTGATGGTGTTCATGATTTCAAAGGTGTTGTTGTGGTTGATGGGGGTCCAGGAGAGCAGGAGGTTGGTCGAAGGTGAATCTGTGGTGTTGGTGGTTGCCGGGAGGGGGGTAGGGGGCGTCTGGGTGCTGAAGTTGTCCTGCATGTCTGCAATCTTGCACTGCAAGTAGGAGGCTAGGGAGTCGCAGAGGTCTTGGGATGGTGGGATGTCGGTGGCGTTGGAGCTTGGATTGGAGAGTTCCTTCACAAAGTTGAAGAGCTCCTTGTGGCTGTGTGCGTAGTTGTTGATTCGGTCTTTGAAGGTGGTTTTCTTGGTGGCTGGGATGAGTTGGTGGTGTCTTTGGATGGCATTTTTGAAGGCTGTGTGATTGTCCAAATTCTATTCGTGGTGCCACTTTCTTTCGAGTCTTCGGCAGGTTTGCTTAGATTCATGGAGGTCGGCGGTAAACCAGAAAGCCTTTCTGTTGGTGCGTCTGTTGGAGGGATTTTTGATTGGAGAGAGAGTATTGGCACAGGTGTCGACCCATTGCCTGACGTTGTGGGCAGCTGCATCAGTGTCGGTGGTGATGATGAGTGGCTTCCGGGAGAGGGTCGTGATAAGTTGGTCTTTGGTGATCTTGTTACTGCAGGGGGGATCCGTGTAGGTGCTGATGTGTTGTGGGTTTCTTGAAGGAGAAGTGCAGCAGTGATCTGTCCAGTGGAGTTCAATGGTGTGGCAGAAGGAGACATGATTGCTAGTGGACAAAGTAGGGTTTAGTGTGTGTTCCACGGAGGTTGTCGAGCAGGGTGGCGGTGTTTTTGTTGTTGGTTTTCTCGAGTTGGACGTTTAAGTCCCCAAAGATTATGAGGTCAGTGGATGCAAGAGCGTGCCTGCTGATGACATCGGTGATGGAGTCGCTGAACTGCTGTTGGGGGCTGGCAAGCCTGTAGACGAGGGTCCCTTGGAGGTTCGTGTTTGGGTCAGGGTGGATCTGGAAGTGCAGGTGTTCAGCGGTGCTGAGAGTGTCTTGGGTGCTGGTCGTGATCCTGAGGGTAATCTTTTGGATGATGACGATGCCTCCTCCTGGTTTGTTGGAGCAGTCCCTGTTGGTGATCTTGTAGCCATCCTGGATGGCTATGGCGATGTCAGGCTCTGAGGAGGGGTTCATCCAGGTCTCGGTCAGGAAGGTGACGTCTGGGGAGGCTGAGTCAAGTAGATTCCATAGCTCTACTGCGTGCTTGTGGACGGATCGGGTGTTGAGGAGGATACATCTGAGATGGTTGCATCCTACCTTGTGGGTGAGTCGTTGGCATGGAGGCTGGTGAAGGTGCAGTGCCGGCAGGAGAAGGGTCCACGGGTGGTCTGCGGGAAGGCTTGAAGGCAGGCGGGAGATCGGCCAGTGTTGAGGGTGCGGAGGGTGACGGCGTTGTAGGGACGACATGCATGGTGGCAGTGAGGGGGACGGGAGTCAGAATTTCTGGTGCTAGGCGGGGTCCAGGGGCGGATGGGTGCAGATGGTCTTGCCTTTGTCGCAGCCTTGGCGCGCCAGTGGCGCGACCACACAGAGGCCGTCATTAAGTTGGGAGGTGGGGGGGAGGAGAGGACAGCTGAGAGGCGGGAGCGGGGGTGAAAAATTCCATGAAAAAGGGAGCGGGCTGCAAAAAAAGTGGGCAAGCCCGCAGGGGCAGCAGCGACGGGAGTGCAGCGCGAGAGAGAGAGGAGGGGGTGGAGATGCAGGGGCAGCTGCGATGGGGGAGAGAGAGAGGTAGGAAAGCGAAAGTGAGAGAGAGAGAGTGGAGTGAGAGAAAAATGAGGAAGAGTGTAGCGCGAAGCAAAAGGAGCACAAAGAGACAGAAGTGAAGCAGAACAAAGAGCAAAGCAGACAAAAGGAGGCGAGAGGCAGAAAGTAGACTAGTAGGAAAGCAGTGCTCTCCCACTAGACACCAGGGATGAGGTGCAGGCTGTAAGGCTGTGGGGGCAGAAGCTGGGGAGGGCCGTGCGAGAGAGAGTGGAGGGGGTGGGGCCACAGGGGCAGAAGCGGCGAAGGAGACAGAGAGGGGAGAGCGAAAGTTAGAGAGAAAGCGGAGTGAGAGAAAAATGAGGAAGAGTGTAGCACGAAGCAAAAGGAGCAAAAAGGGACAGACGTGAAGCAGAACAGAAAGCAAAGCAGAGAAAAGGAGGCGAGAGGCAGAAAGTAGACTAGTAGGAAAGCAGTGCTCTCCCACTAGACACCAGGGATGAGGTGCAGGCAGAAGCGTGTGGGTCGAGGAGGGCCTCGAACTCCTGACAGAGATCAGTAGTTCAGAGGAGCCAGGGAAAGGGCTCTACTTACAAGGTGGAGGAACGGGAGGCAGAGCACTGCACTGACCAGGTATAGATTTGCTTAGGATAACTCTTCTGCACAAAAAGACCAAGCCTTTACCTTTATTTCTCATTGGAGAGGTGATTGATGTGGGTCGAGGAGGCATGTTTACTTCATTTCTGTCATTCCATTGTTCCAGCAGTCTCCGAGACTCATTATTTGAGAGACAGTTGCCAAAAGGGAGATTATGTGTGAATCTGGATTACTGAATTTTGAGACATAGGCCCTAATTCTAACCTTGGCGGACGGCGGAGGCCGTCCGCCAAGGTACCGCCGTCAGAACACCGCACCGCGGTCGAAAGACCGCTGCGGTGATTCTGACATTTGCCCTGGGCTGGCGGGCGGCCGCCAAAAGGCCGCCCGCCAGCCCAGGGCAAATGAACCTTCCCACTAGGATGCCGGCTCAGAATTGAGCCGGCGGAGTGGGAAGGTGCGACGGGTGCAGTTGCACCCGTCGCGTATTTCAGTGTCTGCTAGGCAGACACTGAAATATTTTGTGGGGCCCTCTTACGGGGGCCCCGCGGCACCCCCTACCGCCATCCTGGTCCTGGCGGGCGAACCGCCAGGAACAGGATGGCGGTAGGGGGTGTCAGAATCCCCCATGGCGGCGCAGCAAGCTGCGCCGCCATGGGGGATTCTAAGGGCAGCGGTAAACCGGCGGGAGACCGCCGGTTTACCCTTTCTGGCCGCGGCTGAACCGCCGCGGTCAGAATGCCCTGCGGGGCACCGCCGGCCTGTCGGCGGTGCTCCCGCCGACTCTGGCCCCGGTGGTCTTGTACCGCCGGGGTCAGAATCACCCCCATAGTGGGTGCAGTTTGGGAAAAATAGAATGTGTTCAGTTGTTAGGCTTTAAAACACAAGACCCCGTACCCTCTTGCACAAATATGTTTAAGTGGAGAAAGCATCTTCTTTTAGTATGCATATCAAATCAAATCTGAAATGTGTGCAACTCTGTAAAACCTTTGTGCATAATTACTAAAGTGTCAAATATGTTTAAACAAAAAAATATTTTCAATTTTTAGGACAGTGCATGGAATTGGGTAAAGCAGGCTCAGCCAAATCAGAGGTCAAATACCAGATGCCCATCTTCCAAATCCATCCCCCCCCCCCCAAAAATGATTGAATATGAAACAAATATGGATTTCTTGCATTCAAAGCCATCTGGGATTCATTGGCAGCTAGCTCATGTTTAAATGGGGGCAGGAGGGGAGTTACAATAATAATAAAATTAAAAAAACAGCACTTACCTTGGGGCGTCCTCCTCTCATCTAATTGTCTATCCTCTCCGGGGTCCAACATACGACGGGACCCAGGAAATGGCACAAGCCCACCATGGTGCTGCTTTCAAGCTGGTAACCAGGCAACATTGGTGGGAGTGCCCTCTCTTAGCGCTCCCAAGAGCGCTGGAGGCCTGTGCTTTCTGTAACCCAGCTGTCTTAAGGCAGCGGGGTTAGAGAAGTTTAAAGTGCGCATGTCAGGCTGGCCGTCGCAAGGCGGCCAGCCAAACGGACACACGCATTTAAACAAGTGCACTGCTCCCTGCTGCCACTCGGCAGGAATTCCCCCGCCTCTTCCTGACACTTGGTTCAGGACAGGATGCTGAAATATAAAATGGTAATAAAGAAAGTTTAATACCATTTTATTTTTCAGTTCAGGGGACATTTTGTTTAGCGTGGCGACGCTCCTCTGCTCTCGTGGAGGGGCCGCCCCTGCTACAATTTACCTACCTACATGGGAGATTCCAACGCTGAAGTGATAGAGCATGGAAAAGCCATCAAATTTTCTGTGGCACTTATTAGGTCTTTGCCTCCACATTATCCTCAAAATAAATTCAATTCTCTGTTTTCTATATATTTCACTATTCCACAGATTGAAAACCATCCTCATGAATTTGCACTTTACATCATACATGCATCAGGAGGTAAGGACATTTTGCGTTTTTTTTACTTTAGAATATATAATATCTTTACCTGCTACATAGAAATTAAGACGTGACCTATAGCCAGATATCCTCCTGTGTTTTGGCAGTGGCCTGTGCCATAGAAACGCACGTGTTTTACAAAATCATTCATAACTAAGTCTGATGATTTTATTAAGACAATGCTATGATATGTTTTGTGTAGTGGTTTAATGAGAAAGGAATACCGAAATCTGAGAACAAATGGTGATGTGATAGAATATATGGAGAAATTCTTCGGAACTACAGTGTCTATTAATGCTATTTCTTCTCAGTAGTCGACCCATGTAAATCAGCTACACATTACCATCTTTTGTGAAGGCACTCTCTTCACGTCATCACATTGCCATCTTCCAGTTTATCATGGTTTATCACGCTCTGGTTTACATTAGCAAGCAACCCGGGCCTTACACAGTCTCTTTGCACACCCGGTACTCATCATTGTATATTTTTCCTCCGTTTAGTTGATCTCCTCTTTCCAACTGTGTTATAAAGCTCTGGTAGCTATGCAGTCTTAAAGAAAGTCGCACCTGACTTCCCCGTCTGAGAAAATGCAGTCTTTTCTCTCCTGTGTCACTGTGGGTTTCCCAGTTTCCAGATAACTACCTAAGCCTTTTTGCCGCAGGTTATTTTTGAATGGTGTTATATAAATATCTCCGATTTGTGCACTGTTTCTTGGACAAGACTCTGAAAAGGCAGCTTTTTGCCCTCAGAATATTGGACTTTCTGCTTGTTTATCTTAAAATTATTTTGTTTCACTTTATATTAGTCACTCAGAATACTGTGGAAGGACTCACATTTGGCTCACTCATGAAAGGTTAATAATTGACATACATTAATCTCATAGATTCTGATTTTTGAGTATTGTAACATAGACCGGACAGTATTTGAAATTATGGTGAACCATTCAGATGAATAAAGATCAGGACAAGAGAGACATTGATCTTAGATTGGTTTATTTCTACATGATGTGGACAGGCACACCTCTAAGCACACAGTTTGTACTAGTGGTTATTACATGGAAGGTTTTGTTACTTTAACCTGGACTTTTCCTATAAATGTGAAACAGTGTTAAAATATGCAGACCTTGCTCTCATTGATATGGCAAGTGCAACTATAACTGTTACATAAAATATAATTAAGCATTGAGATAGTTGTGTTTTGAAAAATATCCCAGTTTATCAGTGTGATATTACCACAATGTCTTGTGTTGTACTTATTTCTCAAAGGATTTTCTTAATCTGCTAACTGGAGCAATGTATTTAAATCAGAACAGTTATAGAAAGCACAAACCACACTAGGCACAAAGCATATCAATGGGACGGAGAGGTTGCAGTAGTTAGGCTAAATAGACTTATCCAAAATGAGCGTCACCAAAAAGTATTTCTGTCAGTAAATGGTTTAGTATAATATGGTCAAATTAAAAGAACGCTGAGATTCATGTTGGTGACTTGTTTCTAGATTTCAACCCTTCTAGTACCTCTAGCAAAACCCTTGTTCTTCGTTTTCAGAAAAGAAGAGAATAAGGAGTACAGATAGCCCACTTTGGGAGAGACTCTTGCAAGGTCCATCTGGCCAGGTAGCCAGGATGTTTCTCATGGACAGAGATGCAGAGGAAGTCACAAGTGATGTAAGAGTAATCTCAAACTGGCATATCATTTATATCCAAGTGTCTGTCTGCTGTTGCTCCTAAAATAATGCAATATCTGCATACTTTAATTCCCCATAACAGGTAGCTCAGTACATCAAATTTAATGTTCAACTGTTGGAATCAATTCTTAGTAAGTTAAAAGAAGAAGAGGCTCGAGAGATTCAGAGGACCGTTGATAGGTAATTTGGAAAATATATATGTTTATTTTTCTGAGTGCTACATGTTTCCTTTTGGCGTACTCCTGAGTGCCTGACAGAAGGACGAAAGTGTGGAACAGGTTTGTAGGAAAATGATAAAGGTTTGAATCAAGGTCTGATGTGTGACTGATGGAGCTCAGAATTCTTTGATTGTGCCCACTGTTCTTGGTTAAGTTTAGATTTAGTATACCTGGCTGATGAGCCCTAACTAGGGCAAACTGGTCCTAGCTTGCTTGTGTTTTGGTTCGGGGAAGACGTGGCCTGGCAGTTTGGGCTGACTGTTCCACTGGAGCTGGGTCATGGCTTTGCATATGGCTAGGTCCAAACTGAAGTGACATTGTGTGCAAAATAACAATGGACTGGGATGCGACCTGAGTAATTATCAGTAGCTGAGATTAATTCAAGCATTCCATCCACCACTTCCTTGTATACTTTTTTGTATACTCTAGAAGCTAGTTGTAGATCAGTCTGATTAGTTCAGTTTTCAGAAGCTTTCTGAACTTTATATAATTAGATTCAGATGTCAAGTCTCGGTAAAGGGTGTTCCAGAGTTTTGATCTTTGGACGTCCAGTTCTGGCATCATCTTTGGTACTGAAGTGCACCTCCTTTCAAGCAGAGAGGCACATGTGATCAGAAACATGCCATCACTCTCGGTGCAACAGGGCCAGTGGCTGAAGTGGGCTGACCTGCTCCACGTGGGATGCTGTTGTGCAGGAAAACAAAATGAGAATGACAGCTCGACAGACCAATGGACGAAAAGAGCTGACTCATAGCCTCCCTGTGTATATAGTATGTATGTATTTATGATAATAACATTTGATTTCATTAGGCAGGTTAAACACCTAAACCTGTCTCTCAGCAAGGCCTAAATCATATTTACTATATTTACAAATCCTAGAAGGTGGTAAGCAGGGGAGGAAGATGGATATCAAGGAGAAGGAAGAGTTTTTAAAGGCAAGGAAGAGTTCTCAACGAAGGATCGAGTTTGAGATGGTGGGGTTGAGAGAAGGCCATGCATCCATTTAAAGAAATTGTTTCCATATATTGAGAAAAAAGAAATTGTTATATACACCAGCACATATGTTGCGGTGTCTGGCAGACAATTTGCAGAATTAAGTATGGGTGTGTAAAAGTATGTATGTAAGAATACAATTTACTTATAGTTCCTTGGAAACTCCAGATTATATTCGTCATTTGCATCTGTTTATTTGCATTTTCTGTGTGAACATTAGCAACGATTCTTGTATTTCTTCTATGTACGGTCTGATATGTGATGGATGTTAGTCACATCTTCAATGTTCAATCCATAAATATCATTTACGTTTCTCTCTATTGGTACAAAATAAAACAGTTACTAGAGATGAGAGGAAATTAATTTAAGATAGAATTTTTCTGAATACTAGCTATAGAGTAATCACACGTGTATGACTATATTCTGATCTTATGCTTTTTTGTATTTAGGTACAAGACAGAAAAGTCCAAACTATTGCAACATCTTCGCAGCAGAGTAGAAACGACAGAAACTACAGTATAATGTAGGAGAACATCAGAATCTTTGGGATGATAACATTTGGTTAATCTGTATGCCAAGAGGAAGATGGAAAAAACATTGAGAAGTTTTTGGACCACATGCCATCCTCCAGCTGTATCAAGAGTTAAGGATTTTCAGAGACTGAATATTGTTGCATAGTGCAGAATAAGACTCAATAAATGTTGCCTTAACAGGCAACAGGAGACAAACTGCAGTTGAAATCATACCTTTTTAGTTGGATCAGTCAATTTTATAGTTACAGTTTTAAAGGTGACATTGCATTGAGACTGTGCCTAATCTGATTGCCGTGCATCAAGTTTATGACCTTAGTGGACGGATTATCAAACACAGCTTTCTTAAGTGAGCTAAGACAAACTAGGTGGAATCAGGCGTGGTCTCAGAGTTTAGCCTATGATTGCTTGGAGGTATGGACCCAAATGCATACATAATGTTCGCTCATAGTAATAGTACTAAATACTTGCTTGCAAATGCCAGCCGACAAAATATGTAAGGAAAACTGTGACGATAATAATTGCCACAAAGTCAGTCAGACTTTGGAAAAACTCTACATGCTAGTATTTGGATCATAGCTACTGTTGATATTTGTGCTGTTCTGTACTTTAACTTCAGTTATTCAGGAAATAATTAGAAATAATTCTATGTCATGGATTGTGCATTGGCCGTTTGAAAGTCTAACAGATATAATTTAGAAAGAATTAGATTTTTCTATTATTTAGAAGTCATCCAAAATTATTTTATGTTGTGGGTTGTGCCTTGACCATTTCAGACACAACCAGATATAATTTACCCAAAAAATAATCTTGCTGTTGATCACTCACAATTGACAATCTCTTTCTTTTTTTGTAATGAACTTGCTTCATAATATTATGGTTTTGATAGGGTTGCCCAGACAAAGTGTTTGTTTTGCATGGATGTCCCTTTTATTTCAGTTCATCAATTACATAGGAGTGCTGCATTGTAATTAATTGATCTGTAGAACACAACTCGATTCAGTGGTGCAGTAGTAGACTGATAAATGCCACAAAAGGAAATTAATGAAAGGAAATCAATGGTCAGATGTTTGTTTCCTGCATAATGTGATGACTTAGAAGAATAAACCAATGGGAGCTAAAGAGATGATAAAACAGATTTTTTAATCATGAAATTCTTTGAGATATTTTTATTGATGTCAACAAGAGGATTACAGATGTGTCCTAGATCTTCAAAACATTAGCTTTTCAATACAAAGTCAAAATATCTTCCTTTGGTGGACAAGGAATTCTATTAGCTAACATACTTATATTATCAAGTTATTTTTTTTTAACCTATCGACTCATTCGTTCAAGGGGACTTTGGTGTAGCTGGGGGATCAGGAGCACAAAATAATAATATGCCTTATATACAAAGAATCGATTCAGTAAAAATGATCGCAAATTGTGCACCTACTTTTACCAAATCATTTTTGATTTTGCAAGCCAACCTATGTATTCATAGGTCAGTTCGTGAAATACAGAATCCTAGAGGGTCAGAATTCAACCTACCTCATCAGTTCATGAGGTAGGTCACAAATTGTGACCCAGTACAATTCGCCACAGTTACAGGACTTGTGGCTTTCTGGGGTCAGCAGACCATCATGTCTGTGATTATTTTAAGTAAAGCAATTTTTTAATGGGTACATTTAAAACAATGGCATAGGCATGTTTTTTATGAGTAGGTGTTGGACTTTTTTGCTTGTGCAGGGTCATCCCCAATCCTTTTGCCTCCTGCCTCCTATTGTTTCTGACCTGTTGCTGTTGGCATGAACGGCACCCCTGAGGTAGGCCCTAGGTAGCCCCAAGGGCAGGGTGCAGTGTATGGTTAGGGTAGGACATATAGTAATGTGTTTTATATGTCCTCACTGTTGCAAGGCCTGTCCATCTCATAGGTTAATATAGGGGCTACCTTTAAATCAGATTAAAGTGTAGATTCCCTTTGGGAGCGGCTGGACATGTGGAGTTTTGGGGTCTCTGAGCTCACAATTTAAAAATACACCATTTAGTACAGTTGATTTTGAGATTGTGTGTTTGAAAATGCCACTTTTAGAAAGTGAGCATTTTCTTGCCTATACCATTTCTGTGACTCTGCCTGTTTGTGGATTCTCTGTCTGGGTCAGTTTGACAGTTGGGCTGGTTGCACCTCACACTGGACAGTGACACACAGGGAGCTGGGGTGCAGTCTGCATTTCCTGATGAGCCATCTGTGCTAGGAGGGAGGGGAAGAGTGGTCACTCACACCTGAAAGGGCGGTGCCTGGCCTCACACAATGCAGTCTCCAACCCCCTGGTGAGTGTCTAGGGCCTGGCCTGGGCAAGGCAGGATTTCGCATTAAAGAGAGACTTTGCTTTGAAGTAGGCCTATTTCAAAGGAGAAATTGGGTATAAGAAGGGCACCCAAAACCACAGACTTTAGAACACTTCTGGAACCAAGAGGAACCTCTGCCTGGAGATGAGCTGCCCTGCCTGTGACTGTGCTTTGTGGAGCTATCCTGAAGTTGCTGCTTCTGCCAGAGTAAGACGGCAAAGACTAGACTTTGTGTGCCTTCCATCTTGATAAGAAATCTCCAAGTGCTTGATTTAGAGCTTGCCTACTGTTGTTCGAAGTCTTAGACTTCTCTCTGCCAGCATCTGGAGTCTCTAGAGAGACTCCTACTCTGCCCATCCGGTTCCTGGGACCCTGAAAAGACAAGCTGGCAGCCTAAGAGGAGGAAATCCACACACAGAGCGCCGTGCGGGGAAAAGATTGATGCAACTCTGATCTGCGGCTGAAGAAACGACGTGCCGCCGGCTTCGCTGCTGAAAATCGGCGCTCGGCGGAAACACGACCGAGGAATCGACGCAAGGAGCTGGAGAAATGACGTTCAGCATCGTAGACGGAGACTCGGAGATAGAAACCTGTGCTGCGTTTTTGAATCATCGTGCGGCTGGATTTCCGACGCAAGTACTATGGGGCGTGTAAAAACAACCAAGGCCTGCCGGACCCGAGAGTGCTGACCGGATCAACGCATCACCCTCCTGCGGAGAGAAGACACAATGCACCCCGACCCGACGAAAGGAGAAATGATGCTTGGTCACGCTTGTGAGTGAAATCAGCGCATCGCAAGCCCTTTTTGACGCACACTCGCCCATGCGGGGTTATTATTGACGCACCCAAGGTAGATTTTCACGCTAACCTTGTTAGTGTGTGTTTTAAACTACATAAAGACTCTTTTTGCTTTTTAATTTATAAGTTGACTTGTGTATTGTGGATTTTTGTCGTTTTGGTCTTGTTTTGTTTAAATATTCTCTATTTTTCTAAACCTGTGTTGTGTCATTTTGTAGTGTTTTCATTAAGTTACTGTGTGTGTTGGTACAAATACTTTACACCTAGCACTCTGAAGTTAAGCCTACTGCTCTGCCAAGCTACCAAGGGGGTAAGCAGGGGTCAGCTGAGGGTGATTCTCTTTTACCCTGATTAGAGTGAGGGTCTTTGCTTGAACAGGGGGTAACCTGACTGTAAACCAATGACCCCATTTCTAACAGTAGGCATTGGTGTACTCCTAAAAAACGGTTTTGTCAGCACTCACAAAAGTGAAGAGGTACCTAATAAACCATCGCCCAGTTTGTGAATGGATTCCCACCTTCTTGGAGTCGGTGCTAAAATATTAGTGTTGTGACTGGATTTCAGTCACAAAACATTAATACATATCGTAAGGAATCATTATTTGAAAGGGGGCATCCTAAACGCACCCCTCCCAGATACTGACTTCTTATTGTATCCTAAACTTATTTAATGTTGCAAAAAACTTTTCCAAATCGTTAATTGGGTTTAGTATATTTAAAAAAGTGTTTTAGAGGTCACAGACCATGTGATTTACTAAATCCAAGGATTTGTGACCATCATTTTACATGAGGCCCAAAGTTTGCAAAACCTTCCAATCCCTCTTTCACTAACCTCTTTACCGCCCTCTTGGGTTTTACAACCCACCCTGATCAACACTAAAGGATCTCATGTGGTTTAAGCATATCTTACAGATCGCATTCACAGCATCAATGTATAGCACAACCAATACCCCCTGCAGGAATATTAGACTTTTCCTCTCCTTCCTTAAGGCATACAGTCATCCCACATGCACCTCTTACTCCACAGTCATTTACCTCTTATCTAATCACAAATGACAAGATTTAGTCCACCCTGCAGTGTCCGAGGGAGGCCTGCAAGCTTTATGCTGTAGTCAGTGAAGTGTATGACACCACGGGGATCAAACAGCAATGTCAAGGCAGTGTTATTTCTTTAAACATGACAGACTCTGTTTTATAGGTAGGTAAAGTATGCCAATAAGAAATTAGCACAAGACAAAAACAGAAGACTCACTTTCTGGTGCTCAGATATTGCATCAAACAGCATTATCTTGCCGACATAGGAAGGAGCTAGAACCAAAACAACAATGGTGTCTGTGGATAGTATTTTTCTAAGAACCAGAAACCACAAGTCCTCAGCATTCTATAGACCCAATTGAGTCTCAGTTCTTTGTCATGGGCAATGTTTCCTGATATCTCCTGGTATCAAGCAAGCTGTGAATACTGTAGCATGTGTCCCATTATATATTTGCCATTTGTCCTTAAATGAGGTTCAGTCCAATAGTGTTGAGCTCAGGTAGATGAGAACTTGGTGAAAATCTCAAAACCCTTGCCCAAGAATGAGTGAGTCCCATGGCAAAAAGATGATGGTTCTGATTTACAAGTCAAACTGTTCCAAAGACAAATTTTCTATTGTCTATGACCTTGTCCCTGGTCATCACAGGGATATGATGACAAGGGGCATGGCCACTGGATATGTTTCAGAAGGATTAGTTACAAAATAACACAGCCCCAAAGACCTGTAGTCAAGTTTGGGAGCTACTAGTGCTCTAAATGGACTTAGCTTCCTGTATCACTCTTAAGAAACCTGTACAATAGCAGCACAAATCCTCTTTAGAATCCATCGGCAGCCGGCACAAGTAAGAGGGGGACATGCCCTTACTCTTCCTTGAAATAACTACAGCTAATCAGTGCCCAGCTTGAGACAAGGATACCTTCTCTTTGGTCCTCTCAAGCCTTAGAAGGGGACTAGATTTTCTCTGCATCCTATTTGCATTACCATCCTGTTCACTTCCACCATCCACATTCAAAATGTATTCACATACCAATCATCAACACTAGCAGCAAACAAACAGGTTCCAACATTTGAAGTTGTTCACAAATCAACTTTTTAAATTTTCCCTATACTTTACCATCGAGAGATCTGAGCCTCAGTGACAGTCTAGACTTTGTGCTAACTGTACACTCTGATTTTGTGAATAGTGCAATGTAGTAAAGTTTCTATAAAGTGTAATAGTAAACTTACATGTGAAAATTATGCATTGAGTGTAAGTTGTCCTTGTGACTACCCCCCTAATTTTGTGCAAATTGTTCAGTCTCACAACTTTCACAAACGATTTTTAAACTTAACAACTTTTGCAAACTGCAAGGCATGTGAATGTTAAGAACTAGGGCACGAAAAAAGGAGTAAAAAGCAGCTCTACAGAATACTAAGAGAATGTTTCTTTTACCACTAAGGGCTGTGAGTACTAGCAAAAAAAGCACATCTGTTCAGCAGCCATGCAGTGTTGAGTTCTTGTGAATAGAAGTCCTACACCCAGATGCAGGGACTTTCTGTTGCATGGTATCACTAGAGCTTATCTTATGATCAGGAGGGCCTATTTACAGACTGCATTTTGTAGTACTTTATTGGTGTTACAATAGTACAAAAAAATTGTTGGTCTTCCCCGAAATATTTTGCCTATCTCTCGTCTATTTTTAGCTGAATTTGTTTTTGCTGGCCTTAAGATTCTGTACACTTTACCTCTACTAACCAGTGCTAAAGTGTTTGTGCTCACTTCCTAAAAACAGTAATATTGGCTTACACCTGATATTTGCTGTTAGTGGGCCTGCAACACTCATTGTGCCACCCACTCAGGTTGCACACTTAAAACATGTCTCAGGCCTCCCATTGCAGCCTGTATGCATTTTTAAACTGCCATTTCGATATGGCAAACTAATCCCTTTGCCAAGCCAACAACTCCCTATTTATTACATATAAGTCACTCTTCATGTAGGCCTTAACCAGTAGGACAGGCTACATTGTGCTTACAAGGTTGGATATGTACTTTAAGTTTTACATGTGCTGGTATTGCAAAATTCACAAATTCATTATTCACTACTGTGCAAACTACCTCTCCAATAGGTTAACATTGGGTTACCTTAATATATTTTTTAAGTGATAGCTTTTGTTTAGGTGCAGGTAGAATTGTCATTTTTTGGTGCCTTGGGAATTATAATTTAAAATACTGTTTAATAGTAAAGTTGGATTTTAAGTCACAATTCTACACATACCACCTTTAGAAAGTTTGTGTTTTTTTGCCCTAAAAGTTTGGTGCCGCAGCCTGTTTCCTGGATCACGTGACTGGGTGTAGCCATACAGTAAAGGTACTAAGGGTTGGCAGGATGGGCCAATCAAGGCAGGATGAGGAGCAAAGCTGTGCACAGCCCTACTTCCATTTCAGAGATACTGCCTCAGGTCACACACAAAAAACTTTATGCTAGCCTATAGTGATTGCAGACAGACTAGGGCCAGGGCAGGGATGCAGGAAATTCCAGACACTTCTATGGTATGCTATAAGATTTATAAAGTGTATGGTGACCCATGGGCATCCTAGTGCTAGTTGGGAAAGAGCTTTCCACTAAAGCCAGAGGTGCCACTAGAAGGGTCAGATAATAAAAAGCTAGGTCTTGAGTTTTGTCTAAAGCACAGCTTATTGTCCATGGATTGGATGGTCTGAGGTAGGGCATTCCAAAGTTTGGCCACAGTGAGTCAGAAAGTAGGTCCTCCGTTTCAGGCTCTTCTGATGGTGGGAATGGTGGCCTTCTTCTTTGAGGAGGAAAGCTCCAGATGTTTTTCTGCCAAAAAGTGCTATGAGAATAAAGAGCCGACTGGAACATACCTCCTTACTGATCTGCCCAAAGTGCTTCACCGGTTAGCTTGACTTTGCGGGCAGCTGTTGCTGTGTTATTATCCACAGCAGAAAATCCTGTTCAACAACTGCTCGCAGAAGGGGCATCTGACTTTGGGGGCCCTGGTCAGCTACAGCAACTTTGTCTTACTGCAAGTTTTTGACTTCCATAAAAGTTCTTTACCTTCTCAGATATTTTTCTTTAAAAAACATTCTAAGTCCGAAGGCAAGCAGAGACCTGATCCAATCTACTTTGTGTGCCTGAACTGCACTTCATCGCAATCAGCCATAACTTTTGACTTTGACCCAGTCATAAATAACTTGGCACTTTGATCTATTAGGTGATATTTTGCACTTTGAACTTTAAACATTCATAACTCTGGTTCTACTGATTGGATTCTGCTGTGTTGATTTCAAATAATGTATACAAAATTTACTCTATTTTTCTACATTGGTTTGGGATTTTTCTTGCATTGTGTTTAAATTTTTTTACTGTTTAAGTGCTGCATAAATTCTTCACACATTGCCACTAAGTTAAGCCTCACAGCTTTTTGTACCAAGCTATCATGGGGTTCAGCACAGGTTAATCTACTGACTTTTTGTGGTTCACCCTGGCAATGATTGTTGCTGTTGCTTGAGTAGGGCTGCATCCCCCTCAACCAACAACCCAATGTGTTACAAAAATGCTATTCACAAACCCATGAGTGTAAATGTTCACTTCCACCTCTCTTAACGTTTCTGTGGGAAGCTCCTTACACATGTAGATGTAGGACCCTAGTAGTAGGTCCTAATTACAAGTGCAGAGCTAAATTCCTATTGAATACTGAGTTTTCATCTGATAGATTCAAACAGGTCAAACCTGCTGAAATTGATCTGGGGAAAAGGTACATAAAAAACACAAAACATGTGGAGCACGGTGTGTTAAATACTGAGTTTGCATGTAATGCTTCCGTTACAGTGAACAACTCAGAATAGGAGGTATTCTGCACATGTTAATATTTACCACATGTGGTAAATACTTCACCCTATTCCACCTAACTTGTAATAAGGGTCTAAGTTGTAAATGTTAGAAGGATCCGGGGTGGCTATTAAACAACAGGGTATACCTACTAAAAAGTAGGTGGGGTTTAGGGAAGGGCTAAGAGGGTGTTAGGTGGGAATGTGCACCCACCCACAAAAGAGTAAGCCAATTTATTTTCCAAAATGGCACCTTTAATGTTACTACAGGCAAAAAGCACCCAAAACGTAGTACATTACTCCAGCTCAGCATGGCCAACCACAAGAACTGTAATTTTTTTTTTTTTTTACAAACGAAAGTCCCTGCCTTCATTATTATCTATGGGAGTCGGTTGTGGTACCAGTGGTTGGCCACGTTAATTCTTTGTTCTCAAACAGAGCTGGCCTGATGTGAATGTAGTGTCCTGCAATTTTCCCAGGTGCACTAAAGGGAGAAAGTTACTTGAATTATATATTTACACAAAAAGCAACCTGAAGAAGAACCTCCTTTTGTGGTGTGTCTATAAAGTTCTTAAAAAGGAAACTTTTTTCCTCTGTACATTGCCCCCGAAAACAACACATTACAAACCACAAATGCTTACATTCATGTACGTAGAAGTAAAGTATTTCAGTTATGGTTTCTAGTTGAAACAGTGTGTATGAGGCCTGTGTCGTAGGGGGGCACAGCAAGTGCCTTGCTGCGCCACCCAGCATCACCAGGAAAGGGCAGAAATTAACTATATCTACAAGATACATCACATTTCTGTTCCATCCCACTGCTCTGGTGCCATGACGCAAGGATGTACGTGTTGCAGGGATGATTGTTTTTGTGCAGGAAGAAACACCTTCCTGCACAAAAACAATCACAAGAGGTGTTTTCCTCTTTCTATGTGTGCTGCACCATGCAGCACACATAGAAATAGGAAAAACGGGGGAGAATAAAGATGTTTCTCCCCGTTGCGTCATTCTTACGCCACCCCTGAGGTGGCCTAAGAATTGGACACATTCCGAGACTTGTACATCTGGAGATGTGTCAGATTCCTTCTGGTTTTATGGCTGGTGCTTGCATAATGAGATGTGGGAACACCCCAAGCAACACCCATGTAATGTCGCTTTCACACAGTGTTATCTGTGAAAGTGGTCCATATTTGCAAGGGGATGAAAAGCAATGCGGCTTTGAGTGGCCTTGTAAATATGGGCTGGCACACTGCACCACTGTTAAAAAAAATGATGCTCCAGTGGCGCAGTGTGCCGCTAGTGCCTCGTAAATAAGAGCCTTTTCTTGTGCTCTTCTGGTTGAGCAAATACACAATGCAGTGCATTTCCGGCTGGAATCTAGATGTTGTTGTAACCAATTAGGAGAACATTTCAGAGTATTAAAACAAAAACGAGCTTGGCACAACTTAAGAATTGCTTTTGTCTTGCAGCATGCTCTTCTAAGATAAGGAATAACGGAACTAATATTTATCAAGATATCCCCGTCCATTTCATTGTAAACCTCTTCCTAAAAGTTAATGAACAGTCCCATAGGTCATGTCATCTATGTTTTTTCAAGGCTTAATTGGAGCTAGATTGAGCAAAGGCCCCTAGGCAGAGTTTTGGGCTAGCACTGCCCTGAGTTTTCAATGATATAACAGTTGCATTACCAAGCTAGACCAGAGAAAAAAGGGGTTCTTTGATTAACTCGGCTACATCCAATCAGCCTCTCAAAGCAATGCAAACCTCTAAGATTAACCCTAAAGTGGAATCATTGCCTCCTGGCATAAGACTTCGAGAGAGGTGGATGCATTGTGTAGCATTGCGTTTCTCATTATTTTGTCAGCCAGCCAGTGTAAATGGATTGTGTGGAAAAGATTAGTTCAACCAATTTTGTAATGTGGCAAGAAATAATGCAGAACACAGATAGCCTCAAAAACTCTTGACGTTCAACTCAGTATGAAAAATAGCCACAAGTCAGACTTTGACCCATAAAATACGTCTTACTTTTATCAATGTTTAAGTGCATGAGCAAGTCACAAATGAGAGGAAATAAAAAGAGTAGTACTGCTTCAATACAGATGTTAATTTCTAATTGAGATAAATAAATGTCTACTAAGAGAGCAATGTGTGGTTATGCTATACATATTGTGAAGCACAGTCATCAAATAGTTAACAACAAGTGTTAGAAATTGGATCTCTTGTTGGCAGAGGTATGCACCCTATCCGAGTAGAGATGACAATCCTAGTCAGGTAAATTAGATACACAACCTAAATTAACCTGTGCTATGCAGTGGCAGGCCTGAGACATGTTTAAAGGTCTACTGTAGTGGGTGGGAAAATCAGTGCTGTAGACCCACTAGTGGCCCTGTGCACACACAGTGCACTTTACTAGGAACTTACAAGTAAATTTAATATGCCCATTGTGGCTAAACCAATATCACCATGTTTGGAGTACAGAGCACCTGCACTTTAGCACTGCCCAGCAGTGGTAAAGTGCACAGAATCCTAAAGCCAGCAAAAATTAGGTCAGAAAAACAGGAGGTCAGAAACAAAAAGTAAGGGGAAACCGTGTCAAGGGTGGCAGGTCTAACAACAAGCAAGAAAATGTTGATAGTGTTTTGCAAAATGTAGCGTATAAATAATGTTATCGTATGCACTCTGAATTAGTAAATATTTTCTAGTGTTGATGTTTTTAAAGGTAGAGGGGTTAGGGCCTGATTTACCATTTGGTGGAGAGAGTACTCTGTTGCAATGGAAACAAGGTACCCTCATCGCCAACTGAATGTGCACCCATCTCATTTAGAGTCAGGCAAATCTTTAGTATATCAAAGTCAGAGGCGACTCCGTCTCCTCCACTGACCTACAACTCCGACATACAGAAAGGTTAATGGTTGTCAGAGGTTTTGACATTTTTCTGCCTGTTCTATTTAGAGTGGGTAGACACATGTAAGGTGAAGCTTGGCAGTAAGGGACACTGAAAACTACAATATCACCCCTATGCCATGGGAGAAAACACCCATGATGAGGCGGTCATTGCTGTTTTATTTTCAAAATCAAAATCATGCTACGGGAAAGGAATGTTGAGAATATTTCTACATCTAATCTCTTTTTCAAACTGAAATGGATGGCTCCATGTTTATTTGCTCATGGTAGTGCAGCTGACATCAGTAAGTCATTGGGGACTGATAGTGGTGATCTACATATGCACACTGGTAGAACTGACAGCCTTAGGGTGGTCACCCTCAACTTTTTGCCTGCCTCCCTCCCTCCGCTCTTTGACACTGCTTTTGCTGGTTTTAGGACTCTGCACACTTTACCAGTGCTAGCAAGTGCTAAAGTGCATATGCTCTCTCCCTTAAAACATGGTGACATTGGCTCCTACCCAATTGGCTTATTTATTTGACTTATAAGCCCCTAGTAAAAGTGCACTACATGTGACCAGGGCCTGTAGATTAAATGCTACTAGTGGGCCTACACCACTGATTGTGCCACTCACAAGTCGCCCCCTAACCATATCTCAGGCCTGCCATTGCAAGGCCTTTGTGTGCAGTTTCACTGCCAATTCGACTTGGCATTTAAAAGTACTTTCCAAGCCTTGAAACTCCCCTTTTTTCTACATATAGGTTACCCCTAAAGTAGGCCTTAGGTAACCCATAGGGCAGGGTGCTCTGTAGTAAAAAGGCAGGACATCTACTGTGTAGTTTGTATGTCCTGGTAGTGTAAAACTCCTAAATTTGTTTTACACTGCTGTGAGGCCTGTTCTTTTCACAGGCTAACATTAGGGCTACCCTCATATACTGTTTGAGTGGTAGATTCTGAGCTGAAGGGAGTAACAAGGTCATATTTAGTATGGCCAGAATGGTTATACAAAATCCTGCTGACTGGTGAAGTTGGATTTATTATTACCCTTTTAGAAATGCCATTTTTAGAGAGTGAGCATCTCTCTGCACTTGAATCCTTCTGTGCCTTACAATCCACGTCTAGCGGGGTTAGTTGACAGCTCCCTTGTGCATTTCACTCAGACAACCCCAAACACAGGATGCTCAGTCATACCTGCACACATCTGCATGCTGAATGGGTCTTCCTGGGCTGAGAGGGTGGAGGGCCTGACACTTACATGTCAAAGGATAGTGGCCTGCCCTCACACAATGGACTGCCAAACCCCCTACTGGGACCCTGGCAGATAGGATGGAACTGGAATGGGACCTTGTGCACTTCTAAGCCACTCTTTGAAGTCTCCCCCACTTCAAAGGCAGATTTGGGTATTTAAACAGGGCCTCTGACCCTACCAACTCAGACACTTCTGGACCTGAACCTGCAACCTGTCAAGGGGAATTGCCTGGCTGCCCAAAGGACTCACCTGACTGCTTTTCTGCAAAGGAGTGCTGCCCTGCTGCCTTGCCACCATCTGGCTCTGCTGAGAAGTGCTCTCCAAGGGCTTGGATTGAGCTTGCCTCCTGTTTTCTGAAGTCTCAGGGCCAAAAAGACTTTGGCCCATATTTATATTTTTTGACGCAAAACTGCGCCGGTGCAGTTTTGCGTAAAAAATATTACAGCCGGCTAACGCCATTTTGGTGCGCATATTTATACTTTGACGCATGGCGGCGCAAACAACAGGTGGGAGTCATTATTTTTGACGCACACCTCGGCGTCAAGTCGTAAAGGAAAACGACGTTAACGCGGCGGAAATGACTGTGGGTCGATTTACGACACCGCAAACCGGATATGCGCTGTTTTTTTTTTATGCAATAGCGTAAAAAAACACAGCCATTTCACCAGAGGAGAGCCAAAATGGATCCCAGACGCCACTACAGACCCCAGGAAGATGACAGCAGACCAGGAACCAACCAGGAGGACCCACACAAGAACCAGGACACTTTTAAGAAGAAAAGAAAGTGTTGCTTTAGTGCAGAGGAGCAGGAAATTCTGGTTAAAGAGGTGATGGAACACCAGCACCAACTGTTTGTCACATCAAAGTTGCCAATCAGCAGGAGAGAGGCTATATGGCAACAAATTGTCAACAAGACTAACAGTGTGGCTGAAGTATGCAGAACAGTCATCGAGTGCAAGAAACGCTGGCATGACTGCAAACGCAGGACCAAGGAAAAGATGGCAAGGAACAGGAAGGCAGCACTGCAGACTGGAGGGGGGAGTCCAGCACACCAGGAGGCCCTGGACCTCATGGAGGAGATGGTCGCAGCCGTCATCTCTGAGGAGATCGTCACAGGGATTCAAGGACAGGACAGCACAGAATACCAGGAGACAACGCACATGCAGGGTAAGTCGCATGGGGAATTATAATGCAATAATGTTAACTGCAAGCGGGGGGGATACCGACCACAAAATGCATGGAAGTCAACATATACATGGAGTGGCATGGGTAAAGGGGCATGGCATTGGGGCATGGCCTGCACAGACAGAAGCTGGGGCACACCATTACACTACACCAACAACTGTCCCATGGGGGCATGCTGCCATGCCAACGATGGAGCAAAGGGAAAGCCACGACAGGAGGGAAGGGCACAACGTCAAACTGACATCCTGGCACACGTCAGCCACCATACCCCCTACATTAACTAGGGCCCTATTAGCAATCATCTAGCCAAACCGACAACTGCAATGTAACTGCAACAACAGTTCCCACTACCACCTCTGATCTGTGTGCAGCTCAAGTAGCCAATGGCAGTAACCTCCCCATGGATCATACACACCTAAATTAGGGGGTGAAGATGACATCTGCAACAATCCCCTGAAACAAGACAAAGGCCCCAGTACACTCAAATGTCAATGCCCATAGTTGTCACAAACATCAGCCAAAGTAAACAACAATAGGAGTGACACAGCACTAAGGACACACCCATGCTGCATATGTCAGGGTCCATCCTGTGCCTGGGTAACAAGGCAACATCCCAAATGTCATACTGTTTAGACAACAGCATAGAGGAGGGGACACATGTAACTGGTCACTGAAATACACCTGCACAGTCAGAGGAGGAAATAGGACACTGATACGACTATCAGGGCAATCCAATGCAACACACATTACCCAACATCAGCAGGACCCATTAACAAAGTCAACATCCATATTGGATCATAACATTGCCATGCAGAGGATATGCCACATGTCAATTACATTTAAGTTGATGTGAACGATCAGGGATTGGGGCAGGTCCAGATTGTTAAGTGTGCTGCCAGGGCCATCAGAACACCCACAGCCAGTGAAAGGTCTCACCGTGAGAATGGATGTACACGGAGGGTCGAGTAGGAAAAGAAGGTGGCAATTCTCTATTTGGCTAAAATCAACACCTAGAGGCAATGAGGCTGACAAGTCTAATAACTCAATAACATACATGTGACACACAGGTGGGCCATAGGCCTGAAACAATGCCCATCTGAAGGACTGCAGATATTAACACAAAACAAGATCACAAAGTGAATTCATCAAAAGACAGGCACGTCACATCAAAATTGCCACAACACATACACACTAATTGTACCCTGTTTCATTGCAGAGGAAGATGGATCTCCTGCCGATATGCCTGTCCCAGATTTCCCTGATGACATGGATGACGAGCCGATAAACATTCCCCAGGAGACTATCCTAAAGGTCCTTGAAACCCTCCAGATCCCACCTTCTGTCACAAGGAGGAGCACAGAACAAGCAGCCATCGCAGAGGAACCACCCACCACCCCAATTGTAAGACCTGCCAGCTCCAATAAAGCTGAGGACTCAGACGACACTGGCACCAGCTTTGAGAGAACTGTAGTGGGAGTACAGCGGGAGCTGGCCAAGGAGGTGCGGGTGGGGATGCAAAATATGGTAGCCAGCCTTGAGGGGGTGCGTTTGTGCATGATGTCATTTGCAGATCAGGCAGCAGCTATGCAAGCCCTAACATCTATCTTGCAGGAACTGCAGAAAACCCAAAAGGAAATCAGCACAGCTGTAATACATTTGACCCAACTCCTACAACAGCAATCTTGTCAACGCGTGCACGAATGCAACATTGAACCCCTCAGGGCCGACCTGGCTGCCTATCATCGTGATGTGGCTGCTATTCTCAAGAACCAGCAGGCCCTCCTTGCAGCAGGACTGCCCTTAAGACCTTCACAGGGAGCAGCGACGGGGATGTCTGACTTCACGTCTTCTAACATTGAGGTGTGTGTTGCCCCTTCACAACCAACAACAAGGACAAAGCAGGCAACACACACATCAGAAGAAGAAGACATGGAACAGATCACAATCACAAGGAAAAGTACCCGGAAGCACTAGTCCCTGCCACATGGCCAACTATTACCAAAGTCCTGCGTTTTGAAACATGACAGTCTTACAACAACTGTACTCAAGCACTATTATGCTAACCACTGTATATCTTTTCACCCAGCCCAGTGATTGTCTCTCTCCTACTCATTGGCTAAGTCTGTCCCTCTGCACTGTCTGAAACAGCAACCCCAGCATGACAAAAGCATTTTGGTAAACCCTTGTGTTGGATCACAATGGAAGATATCACTATAATGGACTCACAATCATGGACAATGTACATATAGCACTACAGCACTTTTCAATAAATAGCACTTACACAACAAATCTGTCTCTGGGTAATGTGACATATCAACTGTGCAGTAGATAACTGAAATGTGCCTACTGTCTGCTATTGGCCTTCAAAGGAGATATGTACATGATATATGTCATTAAGAGTGTGTGTATATGTGACCATTGTATGTTAGGCATCACATTAGCTCTGGGATGTTCCGTGTCCTACTCAGTATCTCAGCAATGCTCCATGAGGCAACACTCTTATTCTGAAAAATAGAGATGAAGGTGTGCAAAAGGAATAGCCAGACCATGATATGGTGATTAGAATAGGTGTTTATTTAAATTAGTTAACTAAAGAGGTGAAGGGGAAAATATTCAGAAGAAATTATTTACAATCTGTTGCCGCCTGCGTATACCAGCAGCTGTGTTTTGTAGTTTCCCCTCCTGTTGCAGGCCAGCATCCTCCTCTTCCGCCTCTTCAGGCATGTGTGGCTCTGGTTCCAGGAGGGGAATGTTTCTTCTGATACAAATGTTGTGCAATATTGCACATGTGAGGATGATCCTACAGACCATCTCGGGGGAATATAGGAGGCTACCACCAGTGATGTCGAGGCAGCGGAACCTTGACTTGAGGATGCCGAAGGTCCGCTCGACAATGCTGCGTGTCCTCCTATGGGCCTCATTGTAGGCACGCTCTGCAGCTGTACTTGGGTTGCCAAATGGTGTTATAATCCATGGCTGGATGCCATACCCCTGATCAGCTACAAGAGAAAACGAATGGGATCATGTTGATGTAGCTGGCACTATTGAAAAGACCTTTAATGGCAGTAGTTGTCTTGTGTTGTCTGTGACTCTTTTGTGTACTAATGTGACATCCTATGCTTGTAGGCTGTACCATCTGCATCGTGTTATTTCCTTGGCTGAACGAGTGTTTGTCTGCTGACCGTTTGTCATCAGTATGTTTTGGGATTTGCAGTACAGTGTGCCCTCCCTAGCATTGTGACTTGTGATACAGGTGTCCCTGTGTCTTCACTGGGGGTGAGATGATAGTTCCATGCACAGTTAAAATTGAAAGTTTTGTTAACACTTTCATATCAAAGTACCATGGACATCCCATACCTTGAAACTTATGCAATGTATTAATGTAAAGGTCATAGGGACACTTACAATTTGCAAGGTGACATTTAGGCAACCACACTCATTGACGTCTCAACATTAGGCTGTACAGTAATTTCCAATGTGTGACAGGTTCAATGGTGACTTAAGAAACATGGCTAGCGATGTCACGACCTCAGTGTGTTCCTGTTGACATGTTGCTGTTGTGGTGTATGTGTTGTGTGTCCTGGAGGGTTGCTGTGTAGTGAGTATATAAGTAGGTTTTTGTACTTACCAACAAGTAGTCCATTGCCATAACTTCCATCCTGGAAGTGTTCATTGATGGTGCAGTGACGGAAGATGAATGAGTCATGTACACTCCCAGGATATTTAGCCACGATGTTGGTGATCAATCCCTGGTGATCGACTATGGCCTGCACGTTGATGGAATGTGTGTGCTTCCTGTTGCGGTAGAGGTGTTCCGTTGCAGCAGGTGGCATAAGGCGTACATGTGTGCAGTCGATTGCACCAAGGACGTGTGGGAAGCCACTGATTGCGTAGAACCCCTGTTTTGTTTCCTGCTGCTTCTGCAGTGTGTTATGGAAGCAGATGTGGCGGGGTGTCAGTCGAATGATGGCATCCAGTACTTTGGGCAAAAAGGCGGAGAATGATGGTTGTGATATTCCGCCAACCAGGGCACCAGTTGTTTGAAAGGAGCCACTTGCCAGCATGTGAAGTACGGCAAGAATCTTTGTTTCTGTTTGGATGGTGCGGGGTGTCACCACTGTGGGGGCCAACTGCTGTTCAATGTTGCGCAGCAGCTGCTGAATGGCCTGCTAGTTCAGCCGGTACCTCTGTATGATGTTGTGTTCCCTGTGGCCCTGGAGGGTTGTTCTTGGGCGGAATATCCTCTCCTGCCTTCTGCGCTGCCTTTGGGGTCCCTGCTGGTGTTGTTGTAGCTGCTGTTGTTGCTGCTGGGCTCTGCGTCTGCGTGCACGCTGGATTAGAATCACCTCCATGGCTCCCTGTTGCTGCTCTGCTGCTCTGCTGTTTGTTCTGTGTGTTCTGATTAAATACAGTTGTGTTTGCCCCATTTTAACGTCTGCCCTGACCCAGGCGTTCATTTTTTACGCAAATCGGGCTGTTCGTCATTTTCTGGCTCCGCCTCCCAGCCGTGCGTCATTTTTGCCCGAAAGCATAAATACGACGCACGGCCGTTTAAGCCATTTTTTGGAGGGGAACGCCTACCTTGCATTTAATTAACGCAAGGCGGGTTGCCGCATCAAAAAAATGATGCACACGGCGGAATTTTGTCGTCCGCGGGCTCGGGCGTCAAAGTTTAAATACGGGGCAACGTTTGCGCTGATTGTGCGTCAAAATTTTTGACGCACAATCGGCGCAGACGGAGTATAAATATGCCCCTTCATCTCTGCCCCAAACTCCTCGTGCGGCAAAATTTCAATGCACAGCCTGCCAGAAACGACACACAGCCGGCATTGTGGTGAGAAAATCACTGCACGTCGAACAGGAATGACGCAGTCCAGCTCCCTGAGTGGAGATTGCCACTGTGCTAGCATTGCGACCAGAACTTCGACGCACGGCCCACTGGATCACCGCATAGCCGAGCCGGAACGACGCAGCCCGACTTCCTGCAAGAAGTATCGACTCAGCGCCTGCTGTGCGACAAACATTTCCCCACATGACCCACCGGATCGACGCAGCTCCTGCACGCCCTTGATTTCTCTGCATCATCCCTGGGGCATCCATATACCCCGCAACCCGAAGAGGATCCAAGTCTGTGCACCAGAAATAGACGCAAAGCCCTTGTTGGGTGAAAACGCATTGACACATCATGTGTGTGTGTGTGCGCCCAGAGAAAGAGACAAACCTCCCCGTTTTCCACGCATTTTCTCCTCTACGGTCCCTTGCAGATAATTTAGATGCAAACCTGGCACTTTGTGCTTTCAAGAGAAACTTATTGCTTCTTAAAATGTTAGACTCTTATTATTTTCTAAAGTGATACTTCAACGTGTACTTATCAAATCTTTATCGTTTTGGAAAGCATTTAATGAGATAAATATTCTTTATTTTTTCTAAACCTGTGTGGTGTATTTTTGTGGTGTGTATACTGTGTTATTGCATGATTTATTGCACAAATACTTTACAATTGCCTTCTAAGTTAAGCTTGACTGCTCAGTGCCAAGCTACCAGAGGGTGGGCACAGGATAATTTGGATTGTGTGTGACTTACCCTGACTAGAAAGAGGGTCCTTGCTTGGACAGGGGGTAACCTGACTGCCAACCAAAGACCCCATTTCTAACACACACCCTCCATTTTCAGGGTGTGGTTGGGAATGAGTGGATGAGGTTGTAGCCATCTTACCTTTTCTACCATTTTATAAACTTGTTTGTAAAGCACACATTCAGCCAAGTCAGGGATCTCTTGGCTCTGACAAAACAGAAGTTTGTTGTTATCCAATACAGTGTTACTCATTTTTTCAACCTCAAAAGGTTGGACCTGGATTAGAACCTGTGGCCATGAGGTCAAAAACAGACTTATGGAAAGCATGCATTAGTCCACTGAACCCCAGAACCTTAAGATCTCGCAAATATTTTTAAATTTAGCTACTCTTTTCCATCTCTCTGTCATCAAATATTCTTATGGGGTTGACACCATGACATCCATTCTGCTTCCTTCCACTCCCTTCAAAGCAACAAATCAGTAGGAAGAGAACCTCCTCAGACCTCTATAGGACGTCTTCACTATGAAGGATAAATCCCTTTCTGGAGCTTTAGGAAAATTACAGTGTGCAAGGGTAAGGTACACTGCCTTTCCCGTGCATACATTTTAGATACTACATACGTCCTTCTGCACAGTGTCAAATATTATTCAAGTCTTTGCCCTCAGTGTGTTCATCAGTCTGTGCATGCTGGGAACTGGCAAACGTGTGAACTCCAGGAATGGTAAGTGTATGGAAATGGAGAACTAGAGTGTGTGTTTTGTGTAAACTGTGAATATGGATGTTTGTGTCTGTGGAGGTGGGACATTACAAACTGGCAAGTGTGTTCAAACTAGAACTTGGCAATAGTGCACAGTACTGGGAGTTGTGTCCTTTCAGAGAAGTGATCATTGTTTGCTGATTGATCGCTGTATACTCAAATGAAACTGGGAGCAATATGTCTTGAAATAAGAACGGCTTTCATCCCCTCCAAGGCCCTCCACAGAAAATCTGCAAGTGGGGATATTAAGGAGTTCTGAGCAGTTGATCCCTGATACTCTCATGGTCATGCCCACTTGCTGATTTTCAGGCTTGTGACTGGACTAGGACGGAATGGGTTTGGATAGTTGAGAGGAGCTGCAAATGCTCTCCAAATGATTGCTTCCTTTTCAACCACAAAGCCAAGTGCGGGCTGTGGACACATGAAATAAATGTTTTGGATTATTATCATTCTATTCTTTTTCTCTCCTCATCTTCCAGTCCTGAGATTGTTTGGGTGGAAGGAGTTTGGAAGCATTTTTTGTTCTTTCCTACGCTAAGGAAACATTTGGGGGGTTATTCTAACTTTGGAGGAGGTGTTAATCCGTCCCAAAAGTGACGGAAAAGTGACGGATTTACCACCAGCCGTATTACGAGTCCATTATATCCTATGGAACTCGTAATACGGCTGGTGGTATATCCGTCACTTTACCGTCACTTTTGGGATGGATTAACACTCCTCCAAAGTTAGAATAACCCCCTTGGTGTTTTCGTATCCACTATCTCCCTAAAGACCGGCTGTCCAGGAGAAGTTCAGAAATATGTTGTATGAAGAAAGAGCCGGCCTACATTGTATCCAAATCAATACTAGAAGGAGTTTGTTTACAAGCTAGTGAAGGCTACAATGAGCATCTATAATTGTCCTGTATCCTACATTTAGGAAACCTAGAGAAATAAATTCATTGGTTCACCCTCCCTCCCCACAAACACACACTGGGAAGCTCCTTCTTTTGTGCTCATCTCATTCAATTTATTGAAATATGTCATATGGTTCCACCTACGTACTCATGAACATGCATATGGTGATGGGGAGCATAAATGATGCAGCATCACTAATTTACTTTTTAAGAAATACTTTGTATGCCAAAGCTCTTGATTTCCTTGGAAACCAAGCATAACCCTTTACATCCTGAGTGCATTTACCCAAATCTTTCTGTTCGTTGGTGGCTTGCTACTTTTCTCCTAATTCGCCGGCGAGGAGAATGCCCGGAAAATAAATCGTCCATGTTTTCTCAAATTTAAATAAAATAATACATTTGTCAGCTTCCGTTGAGTAGCAACGTGTTTACCGAAAAATGTCAGAACTCATGTCTTCCTCTGACTTTCTTGAGTGAGTGGATACGAAGCATGAGATTGGGGTGATCACACATGCTCAACCAGATCATGCACATAGCTGATTTTAGTCTAGGATAATGGTTGAATTGGAGCCCCTTTGTTGCTTAATCCAACCTGCTGGATGTTGACAGACACGTTGTTTTTTTACAATTCTGCACACACCAAGAAATATATCATTGACTGGCAAACCTCCTTTCCCCTTACTGACTGGCAGAAAAAGCTATTTTTCAGATTTTCCCAAACCCCATGTCGCCCCCCTTCCAAAAATGTTTTCATCAGCCTCAATCATTCAATTGTCCGCACAAGCAATAAGTCAACACAGGTTTGTGTTACTTTTGGAGTCTTGATTATGAGAATGCCTGAAAAGTGTAGTTGAGCTTAGACATCTGTCCTGTACTTGCAAAGTTGTTGCCAAATTCAAACATTCTTTTTGCACCTTGTAGCCTTAGTTGTCTGATTCCTTAGAAAGCTGCATCAGGCCCCGAAGGAAACAGTGCAAAACACAAAAATTCAATCACCATATGCCTAGTTGCCTCGACAGGGCTCCTCGCAAAAACACAAAAACACGTCCCATGTGTTTTTTTTGTGAGATTTTCATAAACTTGACATGTCTATTGGTTTTTCTTATATGAAAACGTGTTATCATTTGCTGATAGGCCTGATATTTCCTCTCTTCCTCTCTTGAACTTCTTAAGTGCAGGTGTACCTGACCTGCATGGATCTTCAGAGGGATTTGTTCACATCCACATCATCTCTGCTTCACTTGACGTGGGGGCTTCCAAATGCAAATATGTAAAAAGGGCGTGTGCTTTAGTTAATATGTTTTATATATAGGTATATTGCCCTGTGCTTGTGGTTATAATGGACCAGTAAAAATTGGATCCTCATTGCCTGTTCACTAATTTATGTTAGCACAAGATTCATCAGTTAGTGCGTCCATATTTGACACAAATCACCTCACAATGGGGAATAACAGAACAAAAGTCCATGTTATTCCATATACAGATATGCATATGCTATTTGCTCCCAATATTTGGCAAACTGCTGGATCAAACCCTCCATCAGTCAAAAGTTAAGCCCAACCTGTTATCCCATTTTGGGTGTTTGCACCTAAAAAAGGGTTTTCTGGTCCCATTGTTGCTAAGCTCTTGGTAGGACACAGGTAATGTAAACTGCAGGAAAGGAATCTGAAGCACACTTTAATTTGATGGAGAGCATTTTTTTAATTATATAGGGTGGTTTGAATTTGTGGAGTGTGACTCCATTGAATTCCGCAGAGGTACAAAAAAACTCAGAGTTCCACCATCAGGCAGAAACAGTCACATCCCAAGGTTAGCACTTTGATTTAATGCTGGGAGAACACTCCATGCTGAAATAATCAGTGTGAGTGGTACCACAGGGCGCACCAGAGAGCGCAAGTTCATTTTGCTCTTGCTCAAGTAGATTTTCTACTCAAGTGGCAGCTTCCTGACTGTGAATCGTTGCGACCGCTCACGTTGGAAAAACCTAACTGGATGTCCTCCTAGGTTCCGAAAATCACGCTAGAGGGCACCGCATATCACTCCCACTTACCAACTTAGCATTTTGGTGTGTGGGCTAGAAAAAATTCCATTGCACGGCGATTGGCAGAATTTAGTTTAAATTCCACCAATTCTGCTGGCAGAAAAAAATATTTCACCCACCCCAAGAATTATAAATCTAATGGTTAAACTCTTTTGTTCACAAAGATTCCAGTTTTGTAGCAACTTCTGTTAGCAATGGGCTATTCCAAAAATGTTGCTCTTGACTAAAATGCCATACTAACCATTTATTATCCCAGAAAAAGGTATTGCAGTTTTTCACGAATAAAACCACTCCAAAGCTCATCCTAACTGAAAAGGAGCTGAAGTTACGGAGTGTGCTGTAATTAGAAACCAACACAAAAGTAGAATTCCTTCAAAACACATGCCAGACACCCTATATAAATAAATTGCTATGAAACCTGTGTTATTGCACAAATTGTGCAAAACTGAAAAAGGAGATCTTAAAATCTCCTTTATTAGTTTGCCATTTCTGTTTTGCACAACGTCCGCATCACATAGGGCCTTATTTATACTTTTTGGTGCAAAACTGCACTAAGGCAGTTTTGCCCCAAAACGTTTTGCACCGGCTTGCACCATTTTTTAGCACCAGCTGGGCACCATATTTATGGAATGGTGCAAGCCGGTGCAAAGGGTAGGCTAGCTTTAAAGAAAATGACGTTAGGCAGTTTTGAGTCAAAATAAATGATTCTGACCAGATTAGCATCATTTTTTGACGCTAAGGGGCATATTTATACTCTGTTTGCACTGATTTAGCGTCATTTTTTTAAACTCTAATTCAGTGCAAAACTAACTCCATATTTATACTTTGGTGCTAGACCCGTCTAGCGCCAAATTTATGGAGTTAAAGTCATTTTTTGGAAGTGCAAACCTACCTTGCCTTAATGAGATGCAAGGTAGGCGTTCCTGTGCAAAAAAATGACTCTATGGCCTTAACACCATATTTGTACTCCCATGTAAAAATGGTGCAAGGGAGGGAGGAGGGGTGAAAAAACGGGGCAAAGCTTGCTTTGACCCATTTTTTAAGACCTGGGTCAGGGCAGGTCTTAGGGGACCTGTGGCCCTATTTCCATGGTGGAACACCATGGAATAAGCCCATAGATGCCCTCCTTCGGCCCTAGGGGCACCCCCACCCACACTAGAGGGACTGCGAGGATGGGGGATCCCATCCCAGGTAAGTACAGGTAAGTGCATTTTATTTTTGAAAGTGCCATAGGGGGGCCCTGAAATGGGCCCCCATACATGGCACAGGGTGCAATGGCCATGCCCAGGGGACCCCTGTCCTCTGTGCTGGCCATTGGGGTGGTGGGCATGACTCCTGCCTTTTCTAAGGCAGGAGTCATGTGGCATGGTAGGTTCAGCACCATAAAATGACGCTAATCTGGTTAGAGTCATTTTTTTTTACTCTAACCTGCCTAAAGCCATTTTTTGGTGCTAAACCCTCTTCTTCTATACTGCCAGCCCCACCCGACTAAAGTCATTTTTTTAAGCACTAGCCTACCCTTTGCACCGGCTTGCACCATTCCATAAATATGGTGCCCGGCTGGTGCACAGAAATGGTGCAAGCCGGTGCTAAACTTTTTGGTGCAAAACTGAGTTAGTGCAGTTTTGCAGCAAAAAGTATAAATAAGGGCCAATATTTTGTAAGTTCGCGCCACTTTTGCTTCATAAAATGACGTTAATGCGGTGCAAAAAAAGTTTCAATCAGGGCCTTGGTGCTAGATGGGTCTAGCACCAAAGTATAAATATGGAGTTAGATTTGCACCGAATTAGAGCAACAAAAAAAATGACGCTAATTCGGTGCAAACATAGTATAAATATGCCGCAGAGTATAAATATGCCCCTAAATATGGCGTTAAGGCCATAGAGTCATTTTTTGCACGGGAACGCCTACCTTGCATCTCATTAAGGCAAAGTAGGTCTCCACTTTCAAAAAATGACTTTAACTCCATAAATGTGGTGCTAGAGGGGTCTAGCACCAAAGTATAAATATGGAGTTAGTTTTGCACTGAATTAGAGTAAAAAAAAATGACACTAATTCGGTGCAAACAGAGTATAAATATGCCCCATAGTGTTTATAGGCATATGATTCCATTTGTATTAGCTGCTTTTCCTTGTGCTTTTTTAGAGGTAAACCTCTGGGGTGAATTTTGTTTTGATGGTTTCAATAAACTAAATGATGTGGCATATCTGAAGTGCTGTATGATTAGGTTAGTTGCAGTTTGGTATGCTTAATTTGTAAAATAACAAGTGCTGGTGCCCAAAGGTTTTTTAGAAGAAGCTTGTGGCTGGCACTGCTGAATATCAGGGTTGCCAAGTACCAGGGCTGTGTAGCCAAGATGTCACCTGATGCCTCTTTAATCCACCACCACACACTCCCTATCCCTCTATGCCACTCCTGCATGCTCATTTCCTTCACTGCGTTCTCCATTTGTCTCTCTTTTTGTCTTTCTCTTCCTCCTTCCCCATTTTTGCAATTTTTGTCTTTCTCAGGGCCAAAGTCTGTTGACGAAAAATAACTGTCGGTCCCCAAAATTTAGTGCCACCTTCAACTATGGGCTTAAATTAAGCACCAGTATAAATAAAAAAAAAAGCAAATACTGAAATAATGTACTCAAATAATGAAAACTTAGGGCAATGCAGTGTCTGTGGTGGGCCCGCAATAGGAGATTTTCTCAGACATTACCTTCCACTTTTAGGGGCTACAAGTAGCACGTGATACTAAAATGCAGTTTGATCACCTAGGTACATTGTCTCAAACACACCCTCTAACCCATTATCCGCACAAATAAATCAACACTCAAACAAAGGTTGGTCACCCTCCATATACCTAACACAATATGTTTTTGAGAGCAAATTCAGCATTCATACCACAGGAGACCCCAGGACAATCTATGCACTTCCACTAGCTCTAAACACACTAGCAGCACTGTTGCACTGTGCTGCTAGTGCAGCAGCAGTGCTGCTGGACTGTCAGTAAGGCTTCTAGCTATTTTCTCTAAAACAGAGCACTAGAGGAAATCCAGGGACTATAGGGAAAAAACAAGAGAACTGCATACTCATCACTTGCTCTAGGCCAGTCACTGAGAAGCAGCATGTTGCTTCTCTATACGGTATCCAAAATTAGAAACTAAATGATTTTGCTATGTTTTTGGGTACTTATTTTATAAGCTAAATATTAAGCCTGTTAAACGTTATGCTTAACTCTCCAATTATAGGGAGATTTTGAATTTCATCAATGTATTTTCTGTCCGCCGGACAGGCGGAGATAAAACTTTGTAAAGGCAGCAGATGAAAATCCACTATATTTAAGGTAGTCTGTCATGGCTATCAATGTTTTTTTTTACTGAAATGGCTGTATCCCAATGGCAGGAGTCACTGGCGGAGAAACTTGAGGTGAAAAAACAAAACATATATTGCCATTTATCTGTGCTGGTCAGTACATTTGGGCACTGGGAATCTCCCCCAGACTGAGGGTGCACAGCTAGTGGCTTCATAATTGTCTCACCATCCTAGTCCTGGCCCCTTGTTATACCTCTGTAAAAAAAAAAAATTGTCCAGAGATTTTAATTTTTCATTTGTGTTTTTGTATCATTAAGAAGTAATTTAGCTTGGTTATACATTGCTAATCTGAGTCGCTTTTTTCTGGACAACATTTTTAAAAATGGTGGATGTGTTGCAGTGATGATGTAATATTTTAGGAACCATGAGACCTATATACTTCATTTTGGTGGCAAAGAATAGGTTTGGGGGTCAAGTAGTCTTATAGAGACAGAAAATAACTCCTCAGAGCAACTCTCCTGCACTTTTCCACAATGGCGGCTCTAAAATTATGTGTTTTAGCCATCAAATTGGTAATTTATTTTAATATTGTTTTTGTTTCAGGTTTTCCATTGGTTCAAATTTGTAAACATGAGCAAAGCAGGTGGTAGCAGAGGATCTTTACCGCCTGACAGAGTGTGGCTAACTTCTAAATCTGAGGACTCTTTCAACAAAGACAAATGTGTCATATGCCAAACTAATCCAAAAGAAAAGCTAGCATCAATTGCGGCTGGACAGAAGAAAGTTTGTGATGCTGCAGAAATATGGTAAGACAAAGTTCACAAAAGATTTAAACTGATGGGTGAAGAGGATCGAATATTTTATCAGTATAACAAGTGCTACAAGTCGTATACAATGGAAAAAAGCTCGGAAAAAAGTGTAAAAAAATAGCAGAAACCAGTGGATCACAACAAGAATCTGAGTCTTAAAAGCGACGACAGCCAAATCCAGTGCCCATCCACGTAGACGATCGATGGCTACCCTTCATTCACCTCCAGCAACTGATCAGAAAGCAGAGGATCTTCAATGTGTGATCTGTAGTTTATCCAAAACAAGGGCCAAAGGGTTTGACAAAAGAGCAAAGTACAGAATATGCGAGTCTCAAAGGGCAAACATGTTTTTATCCGCAGCTAGATTCTTCCAAGATGAAGTTTGTAGCCGAGTGGCTGAACTTAACAGCGAGGTGAATGTATTTGTAGCGGATTTGTATGCCCACCCAAACTGCAGGCATGCATGCATTTGAAAATACGAATGTACAAAGAGCTCCAGCAGCAACGTAACTGCCAGCCTTCAGTTAAGTTTGCACTCTTTGAAAAACTAAATTAAGTTTTAAAGCCACTCCTGAGTGCTGGCTACGGGTTCACACTCAGTGAGATGAGGGAAATAATGGTCAACATTGATGAAGCTGTATTGAATCATAATAATGAAATTAAGATATTTCTGGTGAGAATGTACAATGTCAGAATTCATTTTCCTCAGTCTCACAAAACAAATGAGCCACTTATGGTGTTCTAAGCTTATTTGACTTCTGAAGTTCTTGCTGCCAAAATAAGATCACAGGATGCAGTAAAATTAGCAGGAACCCTTTTATGAAATGTCCTGAAAGATTTTAATTTTGGATTAAATGATAAATTTTGTGAAGCCCCAGAGCTCCACAAATCATGGGAGTCGACAAGAATGCCTGATGTTGTCTTAACATTTTTTAAATCATTGTTTAATATCAGCAAAGCAAAACTGTTACAAACTAAAGTTCTTGAGTTCAGAACAGAACCTGAAAACATTGATGATGGCTTTGAAGATATAAGCGAAGAAGAGGAAGACAATCACATGAACCAACAGGCTTATGCTGTGTTCAAATGTACAATCTGTTCCAAATCATGTTTTATGAATTACATAACATCAAAAAGAGAACTCCGCTACACATGACTACCCATGCAATCTACGACAAGTGCAAAAGTAGAGAGCTAATCACTTCAATGAATAGGATTGGTGTATCAACAAGTTGTAATGACATAGTTCAGAGATGGAACTTGTTAGCAGCTCATGCTGAAAAATCTTGTGAATCCGTGAGAACACCATTTCTAAGTCACTTTACCAGGAAAGGATTTACAATTGCTGCTCTTGATAATTCTGATTTTGAGGACATCTCTTCTTTGTTTGGAACATCCATCACACTATGATACTACCATGGTGCTTTTTCAACACTGTACCAATGAAGTAGCTGCTGGAAAACAGGCTGTGTCAGCTCTAGGCATAAAAAAATACAAAGCTGCAAACTTATAACCCAACTGCCTAGCCAACGTGTGCAAAATGACTACAAGTCATCAACACATCCCAATCTAACAGAAAGTTTGTAGCTGACATTTTGGTGAGCAGTCCAGTAGAATTTGATGACCTTTATCCAATGATGGTTTTTTCCTCATAACAAAAGTTCTCTTGCAGTGTGCAGGATGTAATCTCATTAGATGTGGCACACACAATGCACGTATTGAGGCTGAAATCTTTGAAAGCAAAACTGTACAGTCAGTATTGAGTGGAACTCATTATGTTTGTTTGTTACAAGCTATGCTCATCATATCTGAGGCTATAGAAACATTGTATTGGAATGCTTTCTGAAACAAGAATGACAAATTAGGTTTTGCATTTTTTATCACAGAAGGGTGCACTTCATTCAAAAGACATAATGCAAGGCAATATTCAATACACTCAGTTCAAAATCAGAAAACCTGCAAACCAAGTTTGTAGCATTTGTCAAAGAATGTGAAGAAACATTAGAACTTTGCAAGTACTAAGGAAATATTTTACATATGATAGCTCTAGTGAAAAACATGATACATGCTGATCGGGAAGGGATTGGGAGCTGCACATGAAGACTGTGGAGCCACTGATTACTGTGTTGCGCAAACTTGATTGAATAAACTACTTGGGATAGGGGTCCTGGTATTTTGAAAGAATGAAGAAGTTAGAGGTGGAAAAACCATATCTCTACAGAAAATTCATCCAAAGACAATTTATGGTAAAAGATTCAATGCTGTGGCTCCAGATATAAAACTGGAACAGACAAGCCAGAGATCACAGAAAAGCTCGAAGAGAATTGTTGGTCTGACAGGTAAAAATAAATATGTTGCTCAATGGCAGCAAGTTTACCATGAAGTCCTTTCTATTAGCAATGTTTTCAGAGAGATGACAAATTCAAAATTAATGGACCATTGTGAAACTGTTCCTCACCGCCAACGTGTGGAAGAGAGAGGGGAATGTTTTAATAAACATGTTGACAGCCTTCTTCATTTCACGCAGCAGCAAGGAAACCCCTTTGAAAAGACTCAGACTGAGCCTGTGTGACTACACAACTTCATGACCGAACAACATGTGGATAATGACTTAAAGACACGTCTACTAGATGTCCTGGAACAAGGATCGAAACTATACTATATTAGAACATTGGAATGCTGGGGGCTCCATTGAAAACAATGGAGCGCTGCGGGCTTTTACTGGCCGGTAAAAGCCCGCAGCGCCAACATTCCAATGTTCGCTTTGTTCACAGCAACAGCTGTGAACAAAGCCTCACGGAGCCCGAGGGGATTTTAATCCCCTCGGGCTCTTTTAATAGAACATTCTGCCCTGTGTGGCAGACTTCAGACTGTTCTTCCGATATCAAAGTCAGTGTGTACCTTGCAAGAACTGCACATTGTCTTTGAAAGTTACTTGAACTATCTGTCAAAAAATGTTAGAGAATCAGACAAATGTCTACAGATGGAACAATTGACCTTGCCTGCATCAAAAATGCTGACACCTATACCTATGCAACTTGATGAATTCTGGTCATCAACATTGAACAAGATGAACTTGGATATGTTAACTTGCTAAAACATTGTTGATGCTTCAGTGAGCACTGAATTTCCAATTACTGCAAGTGGAATGATTGTCAATGAGGAGGTGGTGCTGGCAGAGATATATTAAAAAGGTAAGGGGCATATTGTTCAAGACCTTAACAGCAAATTGTAGGAAGCTGACCTTCATTTTGTGCCACATGTTGAGTGGGCTGTTCCAAAGAATTCCAATTGAGTCGTACTGACAAATTAAACTGAAGTTATTATTGTGCTACTTAGATTTATTGCAATGTTTATATGTCAAGGATTGTCAGAGTTATGGATTTGTTAGGGAACATACAAGAAAAGACACAAAGGCCCTGATTTATACTTTTTGGTGCAAAACTGCACTAACGCAGTTTTGCACCAAAAGGTTTAGCATCGCTTGCACCATTTCTGTGCACCAGACGGGCACCATATTTATGGAATGGTGCAAGCCGGTGCAAAGGGTGGGCTAGCGTAAAAAAAAAAATTACGTTAGTCGGGTAGAGCTGGTGGTATGGAAGAAGGAGGTTTCACACCAAAAAATGACATTAGGCAGGTTAGAGTAAAAAGAAATGACTCTAACCTGCCTATAGTCATTTTCTGATGCAAAACCATCCATACCACATGACTCCTGTGTTAGAAAAGACAGGAGTCATGCCCACCACCCCAATGGCCAGCACAGGGGACCAGTGTCCCCTGGGCATGGCCATTGCACCCAGTGGCATGTAGCGGCCCATTTCAGGGCCCCCAATGGCACTTTAAAAAAACAAAAAAATACTTACCTGTACTTACCTATACTTACCTGGGATGGGGTCCCCCATCCTTCACTGTCCCTCTGGCATGGGTGGGGTGTCCCTGGAGCTTGGGGAGGGCACCTGTGGGCTTATTCCATGGTTTTCCACCATTTAAATAGGCCCACAGGTCCCCTAACCCTGCCCTGACCCAGGCATTAAAAAATGGTGCAAAGCAAGCTTTGCACCATTTTTTGACCCCTCCTCCCTCCCGTGATTTTAGCATGGGAGGATAAATATGGCGCTAAGGCCACAGAGTAATTTTTTGCACTGGAATGCCTACTTTGCATCTCAATGGCACAAAGTAGGTTTTCACGTCCCAAATATTTCTTTAACTCCATAAATTTGGCGCTAGATGGGTATAAATATGGAGTTCGTTTTGCATCGAATTTGCGTAAAAAGAAATTACAAATTTGGCGCAAAACAAGTATAAATATGCCCCTTAGTCTTGCTTCATATTCTGTACAAGAAACTTGACCCAGAGATGCCCTGTGTTTTTATCAAGGCACATATTCTTACAGATGATGACACAAGCTTGAAGCTTTAACTGCTGAACCTGTGAAGTTTCTAAAAGGATTTGGTGAGACATAAGAAGAATGTGATTTTAAAGATGTAGAAGAATACCTTGTGCATGTCTGGAAAATGAGTTCTGACTGTCACACATTTGACAATCTTCGGTACAGTAAGTTCAAGAGATCTGTCCCACTGCAACACATCTGCCGTTTTTAAAAATGGCGTCCAGAAAAATTTGGCCCAGATCAGCAATGTCTACCCAAGCTAAATTACTTCTCTAACGATCCAAAAACATAAATAAAAAATTAAAATCTCTCAACAACAATTTTTTTACAGAGGTATGTTGGAGTGCTGGGATAATTCCTGCCTGGCGTGAATCCACTCATTAATGACACTTGTCTTGCCTTTTCTTGAATTTTCTTGCAAGGGACCTTTCTCAGTAGACTGAGAGGCTGTTTCATGAAATTTAACAGAGATTGTCTCTTTAGTGGAGCGGGCAGCCGGCTGTAAGTTTCTCATTCCTGTACCATTAGTTGTATCTCAGGGTTTGATCCAGATGCAACTACAATAGTTACATTGGATATTCACACCTTCATTAGGAGTGGCCTGTTAATATCCATGCTATTTTCTAGACCCACAATTATGATTAGTGGGGGTCCCATGAGAAAAGAGTAGAGATTATATATTTTGGGGGAATAAGATGTAGGAATTTGAGTTTTTCCACTGTTTCCTGCACGTTTTTCCTAGTGTCTCACTAGGCATTATCAACTGTGTTTGGTTGCCACAAACTTCATATGAAAAATGAAAATGTGCAAAATAACTTCAATGGACCGGTAACTCCCGGTACATATCACATCGACATGGAAAAGCTTTGCAAAGGGTAAACCTGCAGAGACAAATTTCCCTCTTGTTCTTCCTATATTTTCCTGAATCTGGAGGCCAAAGATAATTTAAAGCTTGTAGGGATTTTATGCGTAATAGACTAGCTGCATTTTCAGAGCGTTATCCTGTCCAGCCGTTGAAGTGTAAGACAGGTTATTTCCCACTGACAGATTCCTATTGATGGTATGCAAAACTAAAATGTTTCTCTTTAGTTCTCGGCATGTATTTACAAAAGGAACGTAGGGCTGTTGTATGTATACACAATCTCCAAAAGAAATGTAGGGTCAAAGATTGATTAGATACCGATGAATGCCGTCACTCGTAGGTGGAATAACGCAAGTAGGGTCCCCCTTTGCTGAGGAGAAAAGGAACACCTTACTGGATTCAAGTGCTAGAACACAACACACAGGACCTTTTCATCAGTGTTTGCTTAACTAAAGTAACCTATACAGGCCACAAAATGACATTTGATGAGGAAATCCTGTCCCTGATGTAAAAGTTTTCCCTGGTGAATGGGAGATGCTCAGATAGAATTATTCAGGTGCAGTGATTTCCGTGTGAGTAAACTTGCTCCCAGGAACCACGTTGTAGTCAATTCTGGGTGAGTTGACCAGTGCAAGTCGGAAACACCCATAACTTACCAAGTTTGTTGTGGATGATCAGCTTTCTGCAATTCCGTATGGTAATGGTACACATCCGAGTGGATATTTCAGACTTATGAATATGGACAGAGAATATTCAACCAACAGTAGCCAAAGTCTGACTTTTTCCCCTGTTTGTTTTGTGAGAGTAGTGTCCGGTTTGTTTAGGTGCACGACAAGAAAACGATAAACGCATTTAAATGGCCTATTGCAATTTTAACAGTAACAGCTGTGGTGCCGGAAAGGGTTCATTTATCAATGTAGCCAGATATTATAAGGTTTTATTAAAAAAATCTTTGGTAAGTGGGAAATTGAGAATATTTTTATAGTAGTATATTTCATGTGCAACACCATAGGGGCGGTTTTCTAGTTTATTATTTGGAGCAAAATAAATAAAAGCTGAGCTTTCTCTGAATACGCCCTGTGTCTTCGTCATGATAATGCTTTTATCTGCAGTACAAGCGAGGATGATTATTCAATACCACAAGAAAGGGTGGAGTAAGTGCGACGACTTGGCCCACAATCACGACTTCGTTTCCTCTCTGAAATGTAAAAACAGGGAACATTAAGGATTTAAATATGATTAATTTAATTTACAATCTCAAATTAAAAGACATGTTGTTGCTCTGGGATTGTCTGCCTGTCTGATTGGTACTATCTAAAATTCGCATTATAGAGCCAGGATCCCTATCATTCAACTGGATTATCCAGTCTCATGGTTCTTTTTGACTTCCTGATGCTGCTTCACAGATGTCTATCCCTTAATTTGCAACTGACTGGCATGTCTGCCGAGCCATGCATATCATATGTGAAATCGTGGGCCCTTGCTTGGTCTGCAGGTCAGACCCTTTCATGTGGTTCAATATTTACTAATTTTCATGACAAAAGTTATTCAAAACATTACAACTCCCATGGGATGATAATAGTAAAAAATAATGCATAAAATGAAACATTCGTGCAATTTAGAATTGGAAAGGAGCTTATGTTAGCTGCTTGTAGCAAGATAAATAGAACTTTAATCATTCATTAATATCACACAATTTTCGTTGTGTTTTGCCATGCTTGCTAAATATATTTAAAGTCTGATTTAATTTAAACAAGAAACTACCTCATACGTTGATATGCTTGGAATGTAGGAAATACGACTTTTTGTGCGTGCCTCTTCATATATTTTTTTGCCTTTTATGGATATGGGTAGTCAGCGTTTCTAACCACTGAGCACAGTGGTGCTGGAACTAGGAGTGGGCGAAGTGCTGCAGCATTCCCATAAAACTTGAAAACGTTTAGATGGAGAATGAACAGAAAAGGGCGCTATGCATTTTTTTTTCTTCTGGCAGCATGTGCTGGGTTTTCAAAGACATCCTCTTCACATTGCACCTGTTTTTCCTTAAATATGATTGTGTGGGCTGTATTATTTTATCTTTTTTTGTAAGTACGCTACAAGTTCACAAAAATGCACTGGTTGCATAAACGTCAAACACAACCCGGGCAAACAGCAAGCCAGGCGCATCGTGAACGTTCCTCTTTGGCAGCTTCAGCGGGGATTGGGTTCCCGGGCTTCTGTCTGCAACTGGTCAGAAAAAAAAAAAAAAATTTAAAAAAAAACTTATCACTACAGATATAAAGGAATACAACATTCGAAGGAGAGCACGCACGGGAGGGCAAGGAGAACGAAAGATGGGTCAATAGTAGAGGGAATGATTGGATGAATGAATGGGTGGATGAATTAGCTGATGGATGGATGAGCGGGTAGATGGGTGATTGGGTGAAAGGATCAGTGCATGGATATGGGGGACAGGTAAAAGGATCACAGAGTAGAAAGATGGATGGAGGAATGAGTGACTGAATATGGAGGGGGATGGACACGTGGAAGGATGTCAGAAAAAGGTGATGGATGGATATGTGGGTGGGGATGTGAAAGGATGTCAGAAAAAGGTGATGGATGGATATGTGGGTGGGGATGTAAAAGGATGTCAGAGTATAAGTATTAATGGATGAGTGACCGAAAAGGCAAGTGTAAGGATGACAGAGTAAATGAACAAATGCATGAATGGGTGGATGAGAGGATAGCAGAGTAGATTCATGTATGATGCATGGATGGCTAGATGAATGGATGGATTGCAGAGTGGATGGATCAATGGAAGGATGGCAGAGTGGAGGGAAGGGTGGTAGAGCGGAAGGATGGATGGCAGAGTGGATAGATGAATGGATCACAAAGTGGATGGATGAATGGATGGCAGAAGTATGGATAGATGGATGATGGATGGATGGATGCATGATAGAGTGGATGGATGGATGGCTCAACAGATAGCAGAGTGTATGGCTGGATAGAGGGGTGGATGACAGAGTGGGCAGATGGAAGGATGGATGGCAAAGTGGATGAATAAATGGAAGAATGGATGAGTAGCTGGATGGCTGGACTGATGGATGGCTGAGTGTATTGTCTGGATGGATGGCAGAGTTGATAAAGCGATGGACTAGGAATAAATTGAATGATGGATGAAAGTACTAATGGATGTCAGAATGTGAAGGTGAAATAGTGGCTATCAGTGGGTAGGTGGAAGACTGAAAGAATGAATGGATAGATGTTTGATGGAAGAGATAAGGGAGTTCTAAGGGAGAGTTGAGCTCATTTACTTTGCTTGTTTGGTGGTATTGGTCCTTCAGTTCAAAGGGGGGTGGAGGTATGTTTTAATCTTCTAGCTACTCCCTTGCTTTCACCTCTCACGTGAGGGAGCAAAAGTCTATCACACCAGCTACGAAACAGCTATGTGGCCCTGTAGACATGCCACACTGTACACATGCAGTCAGCTCATTTTTGGAAATAAAGTACTACATTTGTTGCTATGTATCTCAGCTGTAATTGTGCATCGTAAAAGTAAGAGTCAGCTTCATGATGGCCAAGGTTAAAATAATTTGAGAAGTGCACACCTAGCTATTTAAAAGGGGCAACATATAGTGAAAGTGCTGTGTTGCAAGTGTAGGTGTGCATTTTAAGGTTTCACAAAGATCAAAACTCTAATTTATCTAAATTTGTCTGGAAAAAGATAGGCACATCAGTCTCACAACATATGGCTGGTTCGGAAACTAGAAGACTAGTCAGCGCAGCTCATATGTTGCAAAATGTACTTCTAATAGCTTGTTATGATTCTCCCCCATCTTAAACCAGTTAAAGCTTGGTGGCTGTAATCTCCTGTGCTAGTTTGGTTCCCTGCAGGTCACCAATAATTACTTTCACATCGTCTCTGAGGCTGATAGAAGTCCTGCTCGTAACGTACTCAAGAGACTCACAGATGGTTACTGCCTTCTCTCTTGGCAACCTACTGTCATTGAAAGTTTGACCCTTTGCTATTAGCAACTACTACCAAGGATAATCCTTCATTTTTTAGCAGCTAGGAGTCAAAAACAAATCACAATAGATGGCCCTCTTTGAACGCTGAGGTTTTACAGACATCCAGGAGGCTTCACAGGATCAGAAAGGCAGGGAGGGAGCTGGCAGTGGAGTCTAGAAAAGTATATTTATTTTTGTTCACAGACAGACTGGAAAATGACGACTCTGGGCTAGGAGGCAGGGAAAGACAATTTGAGACAATATTCTATATTCAGTCCTAGGAGGTGGGTCATACTGGTGTATAAAATGACAAGACAATGTGAGAATTTTCCTATTGCTTCATCACAAATGTGACAGATATCCCGTCCTCCTTATTACGATCTCCGTAGGATATCATGGATTCATAATAAGGTGGATGGGAAATCCGTCACTTTTGTGACAGACTATTCACGTCCGCCAAGACCTAAATCAGGCACTAAGGTGGTCATTACAAGTTTGGCGGTAATTACCGCCAACCAGGGTGCAGTCTGCCATGAAAAGACCCGGGTGAACGTGGAAAACTTACAGCCGTAATACGACCCCAAAGGCAAAATCCGCCAGAAAAGAGCGAGGCATTCGACCCTGCCAGGGTGAGCGACGGCAGGAAACAGACTGCACAGAATCCGCCACCTCCATGGTAAAAATGAAACCGCCCTCCCAAATACGATTCAGAAATCAGCACAGCGGTCTTGCAATGGTGGTACGCAATTGGCGGTATGGACTGCCGCGGTCGCAAAATGGACTCACCAGCAACAACGCCTCACATTGGACAACTTGAAAACCCCACACCTGAGACACATACATACACTTCATACAGCCACACACCCCACTATAAAGCACACCCGCACAATACCCACAATCCTATTCCTACCTGCTGCCACACAACTACCGGCCAACTGGAAAGGAACTCCATTAACTCAAGTCACGTTTTAGCACACCTCACGCCACATATAACTTGCAAACTCACAACCACGCATCCCACAACTGCACCTTCAATTTTTGCCACACCTGCCACCAACTCACTCACACACTGTACAACCACAAACAACACCATGACATCACAGCACACATCCCCCCACACAACCCACTATGGCACCCCCTAAGAATCCACGTTTCACTGACAGGGAGTTGCAGACCATGGTGGACAAAATAATCTGGGTGGCGCCACAGCTGTTCGGTGCACACGTCAAGCAGACATCCATAGCCAGGAAGATGAAGCTATGACAGAGGCTCGTCTGCAGGGTGAATGCAGTGGGAAACCATCCACACACAAGGAACAACATCAGAAAGAGGTGGAACGATATGCAGGGGAAGGTCCAGGCAATGCCATCACAACACCAGATTGCCATCCAGATGACTGGCGGTGGTCCCCCACCACCTCCCCCTGAGTTGACAGTGTGGGAGGAGAAGGTCATGGAAATCCTTCATCCTGAGGGCCTCACTGGACTCACTGGAGAACTAAACTCAGGTAAGTCAATGACACACCCCTCCCACAAGCTGCACCTGAAAGGCATGTTACCCCCTACTCCTGTAACCCAAGACACCCTATCCCATATCATCCCACCCCATCAACCACCCTTACCCATCCCTTGCCTGCCCACGCACCCCACTAACACCTACCCAATCAATCTGCACACAACCACCAGTCCCTACCTGTAATGCTCGAAACACAACAAGTCCAACAATGCATCATTCATCCCACTAATTCCATGCACTGCACCCATCCCAATGGGAGACCTGCATGCAGATGTATGAGGATGTAAGCACAATCAACTGGTGGCAGATGCTGAAAGGGAAATGGCAATGACAGGACAGAGGACAGAAACAGAAAGAAACATATGCCACTGCGAATGTGTGCAAGCAATGCCCTTGTGCAATGTCGACCATTGACAACTAACCGACTGTCAATGCTATATCCTCTGAAGCTGTTGAACACTACTGCCACCCAGCGAATGCACAGTCAGACACTCTGCAAGACACACCATCAACTTGATTTGTTTTACTCCACAGGTGACACTGCCTAAGGCAGCCTCCAGGAGGTTCCAAGAAGTGCCAGTCCCACAGCAGAAGAAGGCCCCAGTGATGACACCACAGCGTGATATCAGGATCTGGACAAGCAGCCTGGCCCATTGGGAACCTCTGGTCAGTCACCCTCCAGAAGCCACACCCAGCCCACCAGACAGACCCCCACTACACAGCCACCACCAACAGCTGCGGCCCAAGCCCCCAAACCAGTGTTAATGGCTTAGCTACTGTGTGCCTACCTGTACAGAGACCGGAGAAATCACCTGTCACCAGGCAAGACGACGAAGGTCCTGGTGCAAGCAGGAGTGAGGTGATTGTAACGGGGTCACAGGCACATGGGGCTTGGCCCAGTGGGAGGCCATCTGTAGGACAAGGGGGGAGCCAAACAAGGGTATTGACTGGCCAGGAGGCCATTTCCCAAATCCTGTTAGCATATCAGCACACCCAGGACAGGATGGGCCAGATTCGGCCCACTTTGCAGGAGATTCAGAGGCTGCAGAGTGAACACCATCAAGAGGCCATGGAGCAATGGCAGGCCCACAATGCCACCATGGCCTCCATCAAAGGGGTGCTGCACGACATGACTGGAGTACTGCATGAGAGCTCTACCCACATGCAGGCCCCATCCACAAGACACGAGACATCCGAGCCCTCCACATCTGCTGCTGATAGTGGACTGGTAGCCCTGGCAGGGAACTCACAGGACACCAGCACCCCTTACTCTGCTGACAAATAACCCCCACGAAACATGACTGTCCAACCAGACATACCTTGGAAAATTTAGCCATGACCAAACCCACCACCAGGAAGTGATCCCTTCTTGTACTGTTTCCTTTTTGTGGCACTGACACACCTTGTTGACCATCTACTGTCTGTCCTCTATTTCCCAATGGCCTCATGGACTCTGGACCTGTGCTACCAACAGCTGTGAACACCAAACAGACAATTTCGTCAACCATCTGGCCACTCCCTTGTATTTCATCATCCCTTATGTAGCTGCACTTAATGAAACATTGTACATTCACACCCAATGTATTTGTGCTTGATTCCAAATGCATGCATGAAATGTATTACTTTCTCTATTTCAAATGTTAAACAGTACCAGAAATTGGCCAGGGGGCATGCCTGCAGACATGTAACATTCCAAATCTGAGAAATGGCTTCCTCACACTTGCACCAGGAATGTCCTAATTCTCCTTGTACATGGCAAGGCAAACGGCATCCCAGCATAGTAAGACCTGCGAGGAACAGATATGTAGGAAACACTTACGTACAGTTTGTTCAATGACACATGTACCTGCATTATGTCCAAAGATGAACATCATTGCCAGAGTACTGTCACTTATTCACTGACCAGTATTACCATTTGACAGTTGTACCACACACCAGTTATGCACTTACATATGCAGCTTCCAAATTAGTACAACAGTAGGCTAGACGGTTCATACATGTGAAGGCAGGAAACACATCCAGGAAAACAAAACTTCTGTAGGTGAACTACCTTTGGGAGTCATCAAACACATGAAGCAGTAATGGTTATGTGACAGTACACACATTGCACCACACACACCTTTGTGTCTCCAGCAATGGTTGTACAATCTTACAATTGTACACAACTCTACATAGGAAATGCTGTAGGAAACATTAGGCTGAATGTACCTGCAACACAGTGGAAGTATAGCTTAAGGAGCTGAGTTCTGGAGTCCACATCATCCTCCCCTTCTTCATAGCTGTCCTCTGTCCACTCAGCTGCTACTGGTGGATCATGTTGTTGCTTATCTTCCAGTAGGAGTATATGTCTCCTTAGTGCCAAGTTGTACACCATACAGCAGGCCATGATGATCTGGCAAACCTTGTTTGGGGAGTAGAACAGGGATCTGCCTGACAAATGCAGGCACCAGAATCTTGCCTTCCGGAGGCCGAAGGTCCTTTCGATAACTCTTCTTGTCCGGCCATGTGGCTCATTGTAGCAAATTTCACCCCGACCTGGGATAACTCACTGGTGTCAACAGCCAGGACAGGTTTGGATAGCCAAAATCACCCGGGAAGAGTGGGAATGCATAGCACATGTCAGCATTGTGTAGGGGGCAAAGAGTTAGAAAGGCATGTTGTTAGCTATTGTACTCTCACATTTCACTCACCCACAAGCCAGGCTCTATCTCCTTGTAGCTGTGCAATCAGGTGTGGGACACTGTGTTCCTTAAAATGTAAGAGTCATGCACAGATCCAGGGATTTTGGAAATTACTTGGGAGATGTACTGGTCTGCAAGACACACCACCTGTACCTTCATGGAGTGATAACTTTCCTGTTCCTGTACACTTGTTCATTGACCCTAGGAGGAATCAAGGGAATATGGGTGCCATCCATGGTCCCAATCACATGTGGAATCCATGCAATGGCATAGAAATCTGATTTCACAGTGGGTAAGTCAGCAGCTTGGGGAAATTTGATGTAGGTGTGGAGGTGTTTCAGCAAGGCAGTCAGGACATCCCTTAAGATGTTACTGAACATTGGCTGTGAGACACCTGCTGCCAAGGCGACTGCCCCCTTAAATGACCCAATGGCCAAGAAATGTAGCCCAGATAGTACCTGCACAGTAGGTAGAATTGCATAGGGAATACTTAGACCTGGCAGTAGATCTGGCTCCAATTGGGCGCATAGTTCAGGTATGGTCGTCCGGTTCAGATGGTAGGTCAGTATGATGTGTCGTTCCTCCATGGTTGCCAGGTCAACTAGGGGCCGATACACCGGTGCTTTCCTCAGTCTCCGCTGGGGTCGGTACCTAGGAAGGGACAACACACATATTTCACCACAACGACACATTATGGATTATGTCAATGCACAAACGTAGCCTTCACATCATGGAAGGGTTGCATACAGCTAACACTGTGACAATCAACGTGGGTACACGGTACCATGCAACCTACAAATGCAGATAACTGATGCCACACATCACATATGGCATGTATTGCTGTGTATGACTGGTGTGCATGACATGTTCAGGAAGATATGACAGCATGGAGGGCGGGAAGAGATTGCACTATATTACATTTTACACTACAAATGGTGGTCGCCTGTCTTACATGTTGAAGACAGATAGAAGTGACATGGCTCCACTGCCGTAAATCGTCATTGCGTTAGGCGGACTGTACCACCGTGCAATTCCCCATTGGTTAAAATTGGTGTCTATGGGGAACAGGAGCCAATCATGATCACCCGCGCGGGGACGGTGCGTGCCGCTGTGGTCTTCACTGCCATTCTGATTTCCCTTAGCCACTTGACTCCTGCACTCACCACAACCACTACTCCACTACGTGTGCTGCTGTGTCCCGCATCTGGTCATGAAGATGGTGCATGCTACAAGGGAGTGGGCCCCAGCATTCACCCTGGGAGAGCTGACGAAGCTTGTGGACAGGGTCCTACCCCTGTATACAAAGTTGTATGGACTACCAGAGGAGCAGGTGAGTGGATGAACTGTGTCCTAGCAGTGATTGTGATTGCTGGGGTGCAGGTGTGTGTGAACGTAGGATTACCAAACGTATAGGAGTAGTAGAGTAGGCCATCAATGTGTACCTGTAGGAAGATGATGGAATGTATTGTTATCAACTGTCAGTGCAATCGTATTCTAAGTCAGCATGCGTGTGGTCAGTCTACATTATTGTGTATTCCAAAATTCTCCCATGTAGGTCAGGGCCCATCAGAAGAAGGGGTTATGGTGAGCCATCGCCAGGATGTGCGGACCCTGGGGGTCTTTAGCCGGCGGAGCACCCACTGCAGAAACCGGAGGGAGGACCTGAGACGCTGGGCCCGGAAGACGACGGAGGCCCAGCTGGGGACAGCCTCCCAATGAGGTAGACATGCACATCAGACCCTGACCCCCTTAATGGCCCGTATACTGGTGGTGGCCTACCCAGCCTTGAATTGGTGCTTGAAGACATCACAGCAGCCACAAGGGGGTGAGTTTTCACACAGTCCGGCATGTCAACTGTATTGGGGGATGGTAGACAATGTGGGGAAAGGTTACTGTTACAGTTACTCATAGGTGTCAGGGTATGCAGGTGTTCAGCTTCTTGGCCAGGTTACATTACCTTGTTCTGTATGGGGCATGCGTACCCAGGTAAGGTGGAAATTGTATAGTACAGTCAGTCTGGTACTGTTCCAGTTGTCTTACTAAGTGACATAGTGGTACTCATGACATCTGAGCATTAAATGGATACCTCAGTTGAAGTTGCAGGACATGTGCATTGAACTGTCAGTGTAGTGTACTACAAAGAGGCAGGTGTACTCCCTATCAGTGGTACATTCCTGGAGTGCAAAGGCATGATAAGGTGAGCCCAGGGACTGAAGTGTACTACATGTGTGCCTAAATGCATCATAGTTGTGTTGCTCATGGCCTGCATCCCTTTCTTTTCCTTCCCCCCTCATTCTCTATTTTCTTGTGTCCTTGTGTGCATCAGCATCATCAGGTGAAGATGCTGAGGCACTGGTGAGTGGGGATGCTGCAGCCCACGGTACCCAGGAGGCACAGTCCACTGACGCCGAGGGAACCAGTGGGTTGGAGGGTAAGGTGAGCACCACAGGGGAACCTCCAGCTCCCTGGTGGTGGCAGACCCCTCTGGGACCACCCCAACCACATCTTCGTCTGCACCGCCCTCTCAGTAGCTCCCCACTGAGTTACCTGTGCCCGCTCACTCAGGAGAGTGGGCGTCTCCTTCGCCGCAGGCACCTCAGCCCCTGCCCCAGTCAGCCCTGCTGCCCTCAATGAGGAGGCTATTGACCTACTGAGGACCATCTCTGTGGGACAGACAACCATTGTGAATGCCATCCAGGGGCTGGCATCCCAGATGCAGCAGAGCAGTGCCTAACTGGAAGGCATTCACAGTGCCTTGTCTGGCCTCCAGAGATCGTTCCAGGCTCTGGCCTCTTCATTGACGGAAGCAAGTGTCCCTGGTACCTCCATCACCCCTCCAACCACCTGTGTCCCATCCAGCACCCTTCTACCCTCATCCATCCCAAGCACACAAGCCAAACAGCATTCACACAGAACAACACACACACCACACAAGGACACACACAGGCACCACAAGTCACACCACAGCCATGCACACACTCAACATACAGACGGAAACACAACTTGCACATCCTCCACTGTCTCCCCACCCCTGTTCCCTTACAATGACCTCACCACACACACCCGCAAGCACTGCATCCTCACTCCCAGAACCTGCCCTCATTGACACAGTCACCACAACAGCAGTCAACCAGACATTCACCCAGACACCACACCTGCACTCACCACAACAACCATTACAGGCACAGCACACACACCAGACGTGCAGACACCACCACAACTTACATTCACATGACCTGTTTGTCCAATCCCACCCTTTTTCACCCACCTCCTCCCACACACATAAACACACCCACTAAGGCACCCCACATTCTCCCACTACAGACAAACAGACTGAGCACCCACCTGCATCCACCTCCAGCGCACCTACACATTCTACGACCACTCCCTCTACCTCTACTCACACCCCTGTTTCTTCAGCCCCTCTCCGTGCTCCTAAGAAACATTTCCTTTCCCGCATTGACTTTTCTGACCCTCCTGGCCCACCCTGTCTTGTCCCTGCACGTTCCTGTGGCCTCCCCAAACCCAGTACCTACACCTCATGTTCCTCCCTGGATCTTCCTTCAAGTTCCCATGTCCCTTCCCCCTCCAAGAAGACACCTAGCAAGATCCCTGATCCAACTACCACTCACTGTTCTCCATCAGGTAATAAGGCCATGCCCCCACTCCCAAGTCTATGACAAAGCCCCCCCTCCGAAGCCAAAGCCCAAGCCACCCCCACTGAAGCACAAGCCCAAGCCACCCCCACCAAAGCCCACCACCACCAACCCCTCCCCCTGAGCCCTTAGGTGCCTGCCCCATTGATGCCACTGCCCTGTGGAGACCATGGTCGTGTCAGGAGTCAAGTTGGGGCCTTGTTGTGCCTGTTTGACCGCATGGTCATGGATCTCTGAACTGCCCAATGGGTCCATTTGTAAATAGTTCTTGGTTCCCAACTTTAATTTAATATATCTGGCCAACATGCACAGTTGGTGCACTTTGATAAAGTTGTCCTGCGTTTTACTATGGCTGTCTGGTGTGCACAGGTATGTGCATCATTGTCCCCATATGTGCATGTGTACTGTGCTTGTGTGGGTGCATCACTTCTATTTTTCAATTTTGTCACTGTATTTGTGCGTGCAATGCTGTTTGTGTGGTGATAGTTTTGGAAGTTGGTGTGGATGGTATGTGTGTGGGTATTTGTTTGTGACGTGTGTTTAGTTGTTGTGCATGGTGTGGGTGGAGTGAGTGGTATGGTCGATGGCGTCATGGTATGGTACCAGTGTATGTGTGATTGGCACTTGTGGTTGTGCATCGTATGTGTGTCTGGTATGCCGCCTTCTGCCTGGTGTCTGTGTCAGCTGTGGTTTTGTGATCAGTTTGTGTGTGTCTGGGTATGTGTGTCGTGAAGTGTTTATGGTTGGTGTTGTTTGGTGTGTGTGGGTTGTGGTGTGTGTTCTGATTGTGCATGAGTGTATTGTGGGTGCGTGTATTTATGTGTGTGTGTCTATGGGTAGGGGCATTGCTGTGGGTGTGTTTGTGGGTGAGCGTGGCAGTCGGTGTCAGGGGTGTGTGTGGCGTGTGGGTGTGTAATTGTCCCCTTCCCTCTCTTGCGTGGTAGTCTGCGTACTTACCGTTGTAGACTTCATAGGCACTGTATGTCTTGGAGGTGAGTCCCTACGGTGAGTGTTTCCTTTTGTACTGGTCCTTTCTGCCATGCTTTGGTTGGAGGTTGGCCCACCCGGAGATTATGGTGGTGTGTTGATCCCTAATACGGTGGGTGGTAAGGTCCTTTCCACCGTCCTGTAGATGGCATCCACCGTCAGCAGCGGTCAGCCCACACTGGCGGTACAGACGGTGTACTGGATGTGTGCTGGCCTGTTTACCGCCACGGTCGTATTACGGCGGTCTGCACCACCAGCATGTTGGCAGTGGGATCGCCGGCGTAGCAGGCATGTGTCCGCCAAACTCGTAATGACCACCTAAGACAGTTAATACAGAGTCAACCTTATAAACCCTGCTCCTCCCACAATATATTAGCATGCTACTTGGAACTGAGAAGACATTAAGAAGCCTGCTCTTTTTGGATAAATCTCTTTCTGCCTGGGAAAGTACCAAGCAGTGGAATTCTTGCATCCCTGGTACTCTGACTCTGAAAATCTAATCCAAGGGTCAAGTAAACTGACCTCATACAGGAGTAAAAGACTAAGAGGACCCAGGATCTTTTCAAAATAAGTGTGCCATCTGTGCGTTTTTCTTTTCTGAGAAAAATAGTGTGGAAATTCAAGGAGCAGAGTCAGCACAACCTGTTCAAACGGAACTTTCCTGGTGCTCCAGGGAGCAGTCTCTGAAAGTTTGTAGGAGGCCTGGAGCACCAGGGAAGAAGTCACAGAGAGTCCCTGTAAATGAGTATTGCAGTCTGATATTTGGAAAACCTCTCTGAAAATCTGGACATTTATTCTTTCATCAGCAAGTGTGCAAAACTGTGGTCCTTAATTATGAAAAGGTCATTCAGCAAGTCACCTTGTTGCACTGCTCTGCTTGACAGGGAAAGGGTCGGAATGTGCCATATCTAAAATAATACGGGGTGTTCCTGACTTTTCCCGGAGCTGGCGCATGTTTGGCTGCTTAGCACCAATGCAGGCTCTCTTGTACCGTGCCGCAAGGGTGCCTCTGTTGCAGACAGGATTGTTTTTGTGCAGGAAGGGACATCTTTTTGCACAAAAACAATCCCCTAAGGAATATTACTTTTTAGGGTCGAGCCTGCGTTGCATGCGCTCGCGCATGCGTATCGCAGCGAGACGATTTTGTATTTAGAAAAGGGCTCGGAGCCCTGTCAACTTCACGTCACTGTTTTTTATTGGTTCGTGGGCTTGCCTAATAAGATCTCGCTTGGCAGAAGTCGAGCGATTTACATTGTTAATTTCACTTTTTCGGGTAGTGTACATAAATGCACTTTTGCCCGATAGGTGAAAAGTCGTGTTAGGAGTTTACAACGCGATCAGCTCTAACATGAGCAAACGCGAGACCCATTGCATTGTAAATGCTTGTTCTATATGTGTTGCAGAATGCAGAATATGTAAAAAGAGAAAGTAACAAGGAGAAATTAAGACATTTCTCCATTTTACACCTCACCTGGGAAGGTGTAATAGTTTTGCCGCATTCCCAGGTCTACCACTAACGGTAATTCTGGGAATCCATCAAAGTCCATGGTAGTTGCATGGCAATACCCATTCACCACCCATGAAATGCCTCCAACCTTGCAGGGTAACACAACGCAGTAATTTGAGCTGCATTGCGTACCTATTGATTTATCAAGCTACTCAGGTCCAAGCAAGGTGGCCTTGAGTGGCTTGATGAATCACATTTTGTATTTGTGTCGCTCTTGTATCCTGTTACGTGGTGCAGAAGCAACACAACTCATTCATAAATAAGGCCCTGTGTTTTCAAAGGACTACATTCTTCAATAGATGAAACAAATGCACTGTTACCATTGATGACGCAGAAATGAAGGTTTTACATTTATTAGCGCTTAAACGTAGTGTTGAAATAATCATGTGTGACTTTAACCGAACTAATAAAGATTGTACGGGGACAAATGTGCCCTTAGAGTAGTTCGCCAACATTTATAAGCGTGCTTTATATAACGTGATGTATTAGAAGTGCACTAATCCGACATAATCGTAAACGTATACCACGATTTGCTTGTTTGAAATGTTTTAGCTTAGCATAACTTTAGTGGAGGCTTTGACCTAGTTGCCTGTCTCACGATTTGGATGCTCGTATTTTTCCAATGTGCTAATAAACGTGTATTTCTGCTTGAAGCTGTACTTTTCCACTGAGATTGTTCACATGCTTATCTTAAGGTTTCGTGCCAGCCTGGCATCTTTTTTCTTCGCTCCAAGGTCAATCTGCAGGTGCGGACAATGGAAGCTCTGAAAGTGAGTTAATTGGTATAAAATGTTGCAACTTACGTAACCGTCTCCAAGGATAATGTATGCTTAAGTAAAAGCTTGAGAATTGTTGTTTTTGATTGGACAATTTGAAGCCAACCTATGAACCCTCCAATGGAAGACCCTACTGGATTTGAACTGTTGTCTATTTAAACCAGGTGCACAAGGAGAAAGTAGCCATTATTGCCGTTACCAGCTATTACGCGCCATCACGAGAGGAAAACAGCCATTATTTGACATTACCAGCCACTACCCGCCATTTTGCAGGACATTGGCCATTATGGCCCATCTTGCTGACTTCGTCATTTTGCCGTCTTCTAGAGACTTTAAGTAATTCTCGCCTTAGAGACTTTAACTTTGAACTGCCCATTGCATGAAGTAGTAGTTTATCTTGCCGCCGTGAGGCAATTGCCCCGTCCACCCTGCCCCCTTTGCCCCGTCCCATGCTGATCGAGAAACGGTACCTGTGAGACGAAGACTTCCTTGAATGCTGATTGAAATTGGTAAATATGAAAGGAAATTGTACAATTGCATTGTGTTTCTTTTAGGTAACCAACTGCTGATTTTTGATAAGAGCCCTAGCTAGGAGTTTTCTAAATTAATGTTGCTAAATAGTTTTTGCATGAAGTCCCACATGCCGATGCTAATTTGAGGTTAGATGAGGATTCCTTTTGTTGCACAATGCAATTTGAGACCTTGTTATGCTGACTAATGTATGCAATTAGCTCATTACAGATTATAGTTTTAGTGATTTGCGTTGCCATTATCGAAGGCATTGTTATTCAAATGCTGCATAGATTGCATCTTTTCCGCCGTTATGGACAGCTATTAATGTTCATTTACGTTTATCATTTGGTGTTGAGACACATCTATATTGTGCTAGCTTTGTTAATATAGGGAAATAAATTCATTAACTTTGAATAAACTGGTGTCATGGTTCGCCGAAATGTATTCTGGATTAATTGTTAAGTGTTATGTTGATCAGGGTGTTGCTTATGTTCGTTATTGATTGTTGATTACATTAAATTGACTGATCTCGGGTGAAGAGAGTCCCACTTGGTCAAAAGATTCATCGGCCTAAAGAGCGTCCAAATACAGGTAAATTGTTAGTACGGAACGCTCTATCACCATTTTGTGGCCAGGTTATACTTTCTTGGAAGAAATAAATGCGCTGGATTAAAGAAAAAACAACATTTCATATCTCCTGATTAGATTTTCATTAATAGATTGGGTCAACTTCATCATTAATTTTTAACTAATTCGGTATATGAAGATTATCTTATTTCTTCATTGTAGTATTGTGTGATGTACTACTGTCAATGCAGCACGTGCAGGACCTGTGAGTAATGCCTTTCTGCTTGTGCCACGGCACCAAGATAAAGTTTATGCTTTCTTACCGAAAGTTGTTTTTATGTTTAACTGCTAGTTCATTTGACAGTATAGGAGCTCACTCACAGCTCTGTTCCTCACTAGGGTCCACCCTCATAGTCTAACAATGTGGCTTCCTAAAATAATTAATGAACATAATTTCCATGTTTGTAGACGTTGGTGAGGGCAGTACATATTGCCACTGCAGGATTAGCCTGCCTCTGTTTCAATAGGTTTGCATCCCTCTTTCAGTTTCTTCATTTATCTTTTAACATGTTTAATTGTTTAAGTGGCCTGTGGCTGGTGTTGTCGCACTCGCCATTTTCCATGCATAGTCTGCTGGACAGTGATTGGCTATTTTAGTCTTACTTTAACAAGACAATGCACTCCGAAAGCTTTCTTCAGATGCATTGCTGCTTTTGCCCTGTATGCTTTCACTGATCATATCGCAAATTTCAATTAGTGATTCATTTTTATTTTATTTGCATATTGCCACCTCAAAACCGTCCCAACTGAACTTCCAATATAAAGTTAGAGCAATTGAATAGGAAAAAACTAATTCTTCTCAGTTTCTATGAAAAGTAGCATTGTTTTGCTCAGCTAAGTAAAACAAAGGTGGGCAAATGGTATTTACTGCGATGAAAATTCCGTCTCTGAAGTGGAATCTTCATATGAGGAAATCTGGATTTAGGGCGTGTCGCCCATTCGTGTTATTAATGAACTACAAACTCAGAGGAGTCAGAACACCTAAGAGTGTATAGGAGTGCACTAATCGGGGAGCACTGGCTAAAGGGGTAGACTGTGGTGAGGGGAACATCAGGGGCAAGGCGTAGAGTGGACCTTTCTACTAGATTGCCCTGCTGGGGGTGTGTGACCGCCGAACTACATTCACATTTACATCTACAGGTGCCTGTTCATCTGTGCCCCGGGAAATGGAAAAAGCAATGGCTGAACTAGCAGAACTCGAACAGGTGTTTTGTTGTATACCAATTGGTTGTTTAGTGTCACCACTGTTGTGGTGTTTAGGAAGTCAAAGCTCAATTAAAACATTAAAAAAGGATGTATAGCAGGGGAGAGGAAACCGTTTCTCTATAGGGAAAACATTTTTCCCAGGAAGATACAAAATACATTGTTGGAAATTGTAAATGCCATTTCGTGTGCCATTTGCACCTGTGAATTTATAGCCCTGTTACAGATCCATATAGGCAAACTGTCATGCATGTTAGTCTTCCTGGGAATCTGCAGCTGTCAATGATTCCCTGGAGAACTCCTTAAATTATTTTTGAATTCCAAATACCTTAAAAATGTACTCAATCCCCTTTGTAAGCCTGCAGGGGCTAGTTTACATCCAACATTTGAGGATTAGCCCTTTGATAGTATAATTCCTTGGCTGTGCCACCGGAGTTACGTTTGCAGGATGAAGATGTGACAAAGTTATCAGTTTAACTAGAAGTTGGTGGAACATTCTGCTGCAGCAATAGAATATGGGACATAAGGGATATATCTAGAGATGGTCTATAAGTAAGGGAGGGTGGAATGTTTAACCCCCCCTGAAGAATTGGAGGAATTTGGTAATTCCTCTTTACTCTTGTGACACAGAATTACCAATAAATTCTGCTCCTTCGCTGGTGGAATTAATCTGCAGTGTTTGGTTTTTTACACAGGCCTGGAAGAGGGAAGCATTGTGCCACTTTGTAAATTTGGTGCATTGGAAATGTCTACCTTATGCTACATTAGCGTTAAAAATATGATGCGAATGTGGCGCAAGGAGACGCATGGGGCTTGTAAATGTGCTCCAAAATGTACTGATCTGCGCTTCTACTAGCTAGAAAAACATAACTCTATGAGAATTCAACATATCCACCAAGAGTACAGGTAGGAAAAATACCTGAAATATTTGGAGGATTGAGAGGGTACGAGAGCAGAAAGAGAAATGTGAACAGATAGGTACCATAGAGGTGGGAAAAATGGTAAACAAGATGGAAAATAGAAGCAAAAAGGAGACCCCCTCTCAAGATATGTACTCTATATAAAAGCTCTCCAGGTGCATGTAATCACTATACAACACTGACTGCAACATCAGGCAAGTCAGTCTCACGACAAGGGTAGATAGCCAGAGGCACAGATATTGTTTAAGATGAGAACTCTCTTATTTCAACCTTTCCACCACTTAGGTAATGCACACCTGAAGTTCCATCATAGACAGTAACAAACTAAAGGTAACTATTTACTCCCTTGCCTGGAACGGAAGAAATTTAAAGTGGGCACAGAGCTAGATTGGCTGGTCAAGTAGCAATGGTCCTAAAACTCCTACTCTACTTGTCGAAATGCCTAGCCTCTGGAGTAGAGCACGAGTTGGGGGGAGTTCTTTTTTAGTTATTGTGCTTGGAGTTATAACATTCTTAAAAACTTTTTCTACTTTTTAGTATATATGTTGTTATAAATAAAAAATAATAAACATTAGTTCTAAAAGATGTATAACCTCAAGCTTAGATGAGGTTTACTAAATGTGTCTATGATGTACATCTTGGAATGCCTACAGCACTTTATTCACATTTCAAATTCAATTGTATGAGGCCTATTCACAAATTGCATTCTGTGTTATGTTTAGTAGTATTAAAATAGTACTACTAGAGTTCTACTGTTGTGTAGCCATTTTAGCTTTAGTTTTATACACGTTATTTTAGCAAACTAGGTCTGCCGCTGTGCACTTTAACCCAGATATATTTTAGTCAGCATTGTTATATTTAGTATTAGCCACATTTGCACTTTTGTTTTATTTTTTCTAACTAGCTGTTCTTTGCCTAGGTCAGCACTGTGTTCTTAAACAAGACATTTCTCTCACTCTGTGCTTTTCTCAAGGCTGTAGTAAGATGGGTTGCCGGCAAAGTGGTACACTTTGTCTCCAATGTTCACAGAAACATACACACTCTTAAGTGGGAATCCTTTCTTGGAACATCAGAGGTTTTATTATAAAAATACTACTTTGACCCATGTACGTTAGAGGGAGATTCCAGCCAGATGACCATGACTGTATGCTGATTGCTGATTGCTTTGCTGCAGCTGCTTGTGTAGATTACCTGCTTCCTGTCCCATAAGGGAACTGTGTCTATCTAGACTATAGGTCTCCTGCTCAGGTATGAGGGATGATGTCTGCCCAGGGGGAACCTGAAAGGCAGAATTAGAGCTTAACCTGCTGTTCTCTAATATAGTTTAGGTATGAACTATCTTTATAAACCATAGTGACAGTATGGTAGGGTTATTTTTGTGTTTTACGCTCCTCATCACAATTTTAATCTTATTGTGATTCATTGTCCCAGTTATTGCAATACATGCTTTATTATCTAAGATGCAGTTAATTCAATACAACTTTTTTGAACTATACTCTGCCTCTGATTGTCCTTGCATATGTGAGACTAATGTAACTGAGAGAAACGGATGAGATCTGAGTGACCACAATTTCCCTGAGGAGTCATATATGTCATGCGCCCGTTTGCCCTAATCATCCCTGCTCTTGGGTGGAGCTGAGGCACTGCTAGTTAGCTGGAAAAAACCTGGATTTGGCCGACAGGCGTCACATGGTGCGGTATTAGACCCAGTCCCCCAAAGCACAGGTGATTATGCCGCCTGAATCCAGTCATCTCATTAGGATAATGAGAACCTATGCGACACTACAAAACGCTGTTCACAAACCTACCTGTGTAATTATCTACCTCTCCTATCCTTTTTATGGGGAGATTCTCACACATGTAATTTTACTACTTTTCAGTAAATGTGTGAAGGACCGGAGGAGCAGCTCGAAAAGGGGGCTTGCTATCAAATGAGAGGGTTTTTTGGAGGAACATTAACCTACCCACAAAAGAGTAAGGCAATTGCAATTCACAAAACTGCAATAAAGTTACTGCAGTCAAAAAGGACACAAAATAGTTGCAAGTTTACTGCAGCTCAGGGCTAGAATAAGTCCAGCACCACCCTTGCCAAAAGCTAGTTCTGCAACACCCTAGCAAGGAAAATAATGAAGATAGGACCTCAAATAAAACCCTTCAGGAACTAATGTTAATATAAATGAAATCATTTTACATAGTTAAAAAAGTATCTAAAAATGTTTTTCTATTTTATTGTCAAATATTTGTGTAACCTTTTTGAATGTAAGCATTAATGTAACCTTATTTTTTATTAAAATGCATTCCAATCCCCTTTTATTAATTCTATACATTAATTTTAATTATTATTAATACCGAAACATATAACTGTTTTATTTTAGGTGGATTTTATATTTAAACATAAGAAAAATAATTGTAATTTATTTTTTCTCAACTTTAATACATTTCTTTACTTTCCTCTATCATTTACCATAGGGAGATCCCCGCCACCGGGGAGAAGATCTCCCTGTGGTAAAGTAGAGAGAAAATTTTAAAAGGTAAATGTAAAAACTGTTACTAACAATATGTTTATGTAAAATATTCTTGTAAATTAATTTTATGTATTTATTTAAAGTTTTGAACGTAATAAAAATGCTACAGCACTATTCACTTCATTTTCAATTAATTATTTAATTAATAGAAATCAATTAAAATAAAGTCGTTTTTTTTATATTTCATAACAAAAACCCACTGAAAGTAAAATTTTGATTATGTAATACAAGTGCAAAAAGTTAAGTATAGTATTATTTTAAATTAATCTACTCACTTTTTTACATAATCAATTTAAACTTATTTCTAAATTGTAAAAAGTTCATTAAAATATTCCATCTTAAAATAAGAGTTATTTATACATTTAGTTGATGTTATATATGCATTAAAAAAGTTGAAATAATTTAATTGAATTTGAAATTATTTCCTATGGGATTTTACTTTAAGACCCTGCTTTCATTATTTCCTAAGGGAGGGTATTGCATTATTAGTGGGTGGTCATGTGTGGTGCAGGACAATCTACTTCTCCTTTTTCTGCAGTTGTAACCTACACTCATAAGTTTGGCTTCACTCGCTGTTTCATTGTGTGGAGACATGCAAGTGTATTCTTTTGAGTAACTTTAACTGTAATTGTTGTGAATAGCCCACAATAGTATGTTATTCAATACTGCAGGAGTAAACTGAAACATGCAAATTCTTCACAAGTGTAACTTGCTTTCTTAAACAGTCCCATACTTTTGGCTCCTGGTAAACACCTTCAGTATTCACCTTTAATGGGCCAATGTCTTTCCTTCTAAGAATTTGGCCCATGTCAATCCTCCCCATTTTCATCTTTCAGTGAACAGATAGCTCCTTCCTCAGCTGCATTGGAAATCTGGATTGGAAGACTGAACAGGTCTTTTAAGAGTGAGCTTGAAATTGATGCATGGATAAAATGGCCACTGTGGCAACAATGCAAGTAAAGAGAAATACAGACTCAACCTCCCTTGCACTGGTGACAGTGATATTTTTGACAACGGGACAGCAGCGTTGGAGCAGCAAAAGGAGAGGCAGTCACTGGACAGCTGCCATGCACAACTCATGGAATTAGCCAGCACATGCACAGGTGATGATCAGATGAAAGAGATGAAAGAGCAAATGATCAAAAGTTACAGATTATTTGTCCTCTGTAGACTGTCCTATATGAGCCACAGATGAGCCCCAAGGCCATACTCACTCTGCTGTTATGGGCATGGGCCACCAAGAGGAAGATAGAGCTGACCCACATAACCATTACTAACAAAGATCACAGATGTTCTGAATGCCCATCTGGGGAGCTTTGACAAGATAGGAGGACAAGACATCTCACACAGTGTTTCTAAAAGAAGTGAAAGGGAGTCTGTACCACCATGAATGTGTTGAATGCACAAATGGGGACCAGCCTCCTGAGATGTACGTAACTGAGGGAAGAATGTTCTGCCTGCAGAAGGCTAAACCTCTTCACCAAAATGTGTTGCAGCACAAGGTATGAGTGTACAGGCCCATGATGGTTTACTCCCATCTCGAAGGTGCGTGCTGCAACTACTAAAAACAACAAATGAGGCCAAACTCAATGGCAGTCTGCATCCTCTCTAGAAGGGGATAAAAAGAAGAAATATTCTGATCTCATTTGTGCTCATGACCTACAAACCGAATAATTCTCAACCTAAAAGCAGAGTGAGGGCCCAGTGGTTGAACATTGTCGTCCTAAAAAACATATTGGCATGGAAAATGTCATGAAACACCAGTAGTTCCTGCAATCCACCTCAAGCTCGTGCAATCAAGAGAAGTCAAATCTCTCCACTTGGCCAGGAAATTTTAAAAGCCATAACACTTGACGATGACAGAGTCAAGGTGAAGTTTAGTAACCCAGCCAGGAAGAGGGTACATTTATACTCTGAACTCTAGAGTTAGGCAAAGTGTGAGTTAGGCAAAGTGAGTTAGGCATACGCCTAAATTATAATAAGGGTAGGGCAGGTTAACAGTTCATTGAAGATATCTCAGCTCAACACCCTATTACAATGCAGAAATGATCCAGCATGTGGAAGAGGAGTGTTTGGTTCCACCTTTCGCAGGTAATGGATACGATTGGTGTACCTCAGAGGTTTGCAGGGTCTCTCAAACGCATGTCCTGGAAGAGACAGAGAGACAAGCACCAGCCCTTGAGAATCTCACCCAGAAATGGACCGAATGAATACTAATCTAATTCTGAGTGGTGATCCTTCTCCTCCTACTGGCATTGTAATAAAAATATATCACAGCATCTTTGAAGCCTAGAACTAGCCTTTAAATGAAGACTATTCCTATGAAAATGAGCCCTTCCACCTCGCCTGTTGCCAGTTCTGAAGGGTGGCATGTGCTACCAGGGCAGAGCTACTTCCTTGAATAATGAGCTGTAAACGTCTTAGAAGGGTAATAATTTTTCTACTTTTGGGTGCCTTTCACCCTACATATGGTCTAGATACTTTGCCGGTGACAGTTACCAAAAAAAACACAAAAAAACAAGATAGCAAAGAAGAAACAGTGAAATAAACTATTCATATCTCCATGCAGAACTGAAAGCACCCTGTTTAGTTATTAAGAGAACTTTACCGTTAATCCACTAAGCAGCCTCTTGAATTGAATTTTTCGTTTCAAAAATATGTTGACACATCTCTATCAGTTTGGGTTCCTGGAAATTGTAGAAAAAAGTTGTGAGATGAAGAGTCCTTCATAGAAATGATTATTTTTCAAAGATTACCGTCATATCGTTGGCCCATAGGGATCAGTCTGGTGTTCAACCAGCAACTACCAAGCAAAATACACTTTTTACGAAGAAAGAAATGCATAGGTAGGCATAGGCATAAACTCTAATCAGAACATCAATTGGAAAGTGACTATCCTACTCTGCCCCCTGCCACCATCCATTCCCTCTACCCACACTCAGAGTAATTTAGAATTCCAGCACCTTTCCCTAGCTATAGAGACAACGTAGGTGTAAGACCCAGCGGTAGCAACCCAATGTATATAAGTCCTTCAAAGCAAGTAAAGACGTGTAGGTGAAAGACACATTGTATCTCACAAAATGTTACATGCTCAGGCATTAAGGTTCAAATATGAATGTTCTCACTGGCAATTTACAGAAACAATTATAAAACCATTTACACACGTTCCCAAACTAAATAGCTTTGTGACACCTTTACAACCGGACACAAACATAAAATTGAGAAAAGCAAGTAAACCATTCCTGTTAATAGGGAATTGTGGAGAGAAAGTGTCTTGGAGTTTGTTAAGTGCAGTGGTAATCAATTAAGTTTTAACCATTTTTGGGTGGTTCTATGGCAAAGCAACCCTCAGCATCACTAGCCTATTTGTTCTATTTTGAGGTTACACCATATCATTTTGTCTTTGTCCTCCATAGGGTAGTATTCAAAACCAATAGCCAGCTGCTGACACCACTATGCTACCCATGCTCTTTACTGAACAATTTGTAGGACTATCTTGACAGTGCAGCTTTTTGCAAGATGTACTGTTGCTAATTCTTTAGAATACACATTGAGTGGGCTTTGATTCCACCCAGAGAATTTCAGTCTTTCACTCTTTCACTTCATACTGCTGGTTCTTTGGTATATCAATCCACCTTCCAGGAAGTTCCTCCATTATAAAGTGTGAGGGACTCTTTCACATGTGAAAAGTACAATCATCACGCTGTTTGTTGCATGCCATTCTTTGTCCTCCATGTGCATTCTATACAGAAACCAATATGTTTTCTACTTTATACCCACGATTGGCAAACCCCTAGACCAGACCTTAATGAGAGAAACAAAATGTTTGCATACAATGCAGGTTAAAAGCATTTGCAAATGCCTACGTGCAAGACATTGGGTTACTGGTTGAGGGGGCGTGGGGTGAAACCCTATTCAAGCATTAACCACAAGCCATGCATGGGTGAAGTGACAAGCAAACCCCAAATTAACCTGTGCTCAACTCTCTGGTAGCTTGGCACAGAGCAGTCAGGCTTAGCTTAGAGACGATGTGTACATTTTTTGTGAAACATTTAAAACAGCAATGAAGTAAAAACACAACACCAGAACAATTCCATACCATATTAGAAAGATAGCATACATTTAACAAACACAACAAGACCAAAAGGAAAAAAATCTAATTAGTAGAATATGAGATTTGCAGTTTCAAAGATTTCAGTGAAAAATAGTGCCGAAAAGCACAAAGCCCCAACTGTGGTTATCTGGTCATACTGGACCAGAACAAAGTCAGACTCTCAGACCGACTGCAACAGAGTGCGGCCAGCTACAGGAACCCACTTAAGCCTGCTGAAAACAGTGCCTAATCCTGGTTGCAAAGAGATGCAGAGTCCAGTGTCAAGGATGTAGTGCGCAGCAGAGGCGATGTGAAGTCCGGGTTGGAGATGCACTGCATAGTGTTGTTTTCAAGACAATGCTAGGCTGTGATGCAAGGTTCTGCATCACATTGTCAAGGAGGCCATGGACGAGGGGGCTTATGACATAAAGTCCTTCATCAGTGATGAGTCCCGCACCGGCTAGTTCCGGAGAAGCTGCGGGCTTGTGATGCAAAGTCATGCATCATCGTCAAGGTTGCCATCAACAAGGGGCTTTCCATACATGGGCCTGCTTCAATGATACATCATACAGGGGCAGCTCTGATGAGGCTGCAGGCTGCTATGTGAGGTCCTGGCATGGGGAAAGTCCATGCAGCAGAGGTTATGCATTAGTTCTGCTTGGGGTTGCACCACACAGCAGAGTAGATGCATTGGTTCTGCTGATTCCTTAGATGGCTGGGAGAGCACCTTCAGGCCCACTTCCAAAGGTCCAGAACTGGGAAGGCACGACTTGGCAGGTTAGGACTCACAGTTGCATATTCCTGGTGCTGATTACCTGAAACTAGCTCTTGGAGTCACTCTGGTGGTCTAGGGTACAGGTTGCAGGTCCAGTCCTACTCACCGAGGCAAGATGGCAGCAGGGAATCTGGTCAGCACAGCAGGCAGCAGTCCTTCAGGGCATCAGTCCAGCAGAGTGGCAGTCCTCTCAGCAGCACAGCAGTCCTTCTTACTGGCAGAGTCTTCCACAGGTCCAGAAGTGTACTGACGAGTTGGTGTCTGAGGTCCAATATTTATACTTGGTGCCTTTTTTTGAAGTGGAAGAAACTTCTAGAGGATTTACTTTGAAGTGCTAAGATTTCCTGCCTCCCCTACCCTGGCTCCACACTAACTACAGGGGGTACCCACACCTTTGTGTGAAGGCAGGACACAGCCTATTCAGGTGTAAGTAGGTCTATGCCCTGGTCCACCCTCCCATCCTGTCAGTGAGGGCCCATCCAGGCACACCTGAGCTCTCTATTGTGTGTGGCTGTCTAGGTGGAATACACAAAGACCAACTACATCTAGTCATGTGAGACAGGATGCAGGCACAAAATTGCTAAGGCAGAAAAAAAGCCAACTTTCTAAAGGTGGCCTTTTCAAAATTGTAATTCAAAATTCACCTCTACCATATAAGAGTTTTTTTTGTTATTACAGTTCCAAAGATACCAAACATGAACGTTTACCTGCTCCCATTTGGAAAGTATCCTTATTAAATATACTAAGGTAACTCCAGTGTTATCCTATGGGCCAGGCAGGCCTTGTTTCTGCAATGGTGAAAAACAAATTTAGGAATTTTTCACTATCAGTACATGTAAAACGTAAAAGTAAATGACCTATTTTTTAAATACATTGCACCCTGCCCTGTGGGCTATTTAGGGCCCACCCTAGGGGTGACCTATATGTACCCAAATGGAGGTTTAGGTCTGTCAAAAAGTCCATTTATCAATTCACAGCTTAAAGCTGCACCTACAAGGTGTGATGGCAGGCCTGAGGTTACGTAAGTGGGTGGCACAATCAGTGCTGCAGGCCCAGTAGTAGCATTTAATTTAAAGGCTCTAGCTACATGCAGTACCACTTTACTAGGGACTTATAGTACACTATATGTGTCAACTGGGTGTACATCAATTGCTCCATGTTTAAAGGAGAGAGCACAAACACTTTAACATTGGTTAGCAGTGGTAAAGTCTGCAGAGTCCTAAAAGCTAACAAAAACAGGAGGGTGATGGGAAACAGTTTGGGGATGACCCTGAAAAAAGGGCCATGTCCAACACTGTGTTTACATGGTTTGGCAAATTAAAGCCAGGCCTATTGGATTTTCCAAGGCTTATTTGGTAAGGCAAAGTCCAGTATAACTGGCTTTTCAGAGTTGTTCGAAGTGACATATTCCTACTAGTGGGTTCACTGTACAGCCAAGCAGTGTAATGTGAGAGGAAGAGAGAATATCACCAAGAACAGGCTGGACATAAACCTACAAATGTATCATTCACACAGTGGCAGGTCAGTGCTGTGTTTTATTTACCTCAACCAGGAAACATTCCTCTTTATCATCTGCTTTGCAACACCTGTCCATCATGGACAGAAATGCGGCAATGATTGGGTTTCTTCTATAATCTTCTATGTTGAGCTTCAGCTTTACCAGCTGAACAAGGAATCTGCAGTGAAAACAGAATTATGGGAAATGAAATGGTGAAAGACAGAATTAGCTTCCATTTCTAGCATGTGAGCATGACTAATATTAACATTTACATGAGAATGCTCAGACTGAAAAGCATTCTTTCAATATATTATGGGAAGATTTTGAGAGAGGGGTGGAGAAGGATAGCGAGAGTACTAAAGATCTTTTACCTTTCTGGAATAATTTATGATTTCACCTAAATCCTTAACTTCTCCTGATTTCTCTTTAGATCCTCCATTATTGCTTGTCTACCTAATGTGGGCCAGATTAACAAAAGTTTTGTGTTGGGGTTGTGTTACTTTTGTGGCACAGACATGATGCAAAATTCTATTTGGCATTTGCTAAGCCACACAAAGCTACTTTGTGTGGGTTTGCATGGTTTAGTAAAAACTAAATAATGCATAGTGCAGTCTTGTGGTACCTTGCATCGGGTAGGTATTACATAGATGGAGCATGGGCGTTCTCTGCATCTGCCCATGTATTTTGACACAAACCCAGATTTACAAATACTTGTAACCTGGGCTTGTCTAAAAATGGTGCGCCTACCTGACAGAGGCATAACAAAAATAAATATCTTTATTTCTCCTTATTACTTTGTTTTTCTCTGTGGGCTGAATAGGCCTCTACAGATTGCTTTTGTTCAGGAAGACATCCCTTCCTCCACAAAACAATCCTGCCCATTACGCAGATACCCTTGCACCTTGGTGTTGGCATTAGGCAGCATTCTGCGTCCGTGCAGGGACAGAACTCCTTATCCTAGTAGATACAGCACTGTTCGGCTCTCTCCCCTTCACACAACACAGTGCAGAAACATTGCTTGCTGCACAGCAATGTAGGAACTTTTAATGAATACGTCTCTTCATCTTTTTCTTACTACTACCTCAGTATATGTGGCCACGCAAAAGGAGGCCTCTTTTTCCCAAAAGTTTACTTTTACATCTCCCCTCAGAACATGCTGGGAAAATGTTTGGAAACTGTTGTCTATATTTTTTCCAAATTCACCAGATGTAGAAAAATCCTGAATTGCGACTCGCAAGGAGGTAGCAAAGGCCCAACTCATTAATATTAATGAGGTGGGTCGCAATTTGCGACCCCCTTGCGACTCGCAGCACTCACAGGGATGGTGGCCTGCTGGAGACAGTAGACCACCATGTCTGTGACTGCTTTTAAGTAAAGCAGTTTTTTTTTTTTTAATGCAGCCCGTTTTCCTTAAAGGAAAACGAGATGCATTACAAAATGAAAAAATGAAACGTGTCAGTTTCATTTTTTCAGAGCAGGCAGTGGTCCTTAGGACCACTGCCTGCTCTGAAAAAATGTTTTCCAGGCCATTCACAAAGGGGAAGGGGTCCCATAGGGACCCCTTCCCTTTTGCGAATGGGTTACCACCAGTGTGACACTGGTGGTAACTGAGATTGCTTTGCGACAGCGTTCACAAAGCGATCCTGCATCGCGCTGCGGCTCGCAAATAGGAAGGGGAACACCCCTGCCTATTTGCGACTCGCAGTCCCGTTTTGTGAGTCGGTACCCAGGTTACCGACTCACAAAACGGGATTAGGGCATTGCGATGTGGGTTTTGCGCGTTGCAAACAGCGAAAATCGCTGTTTGTGATGCGTAAACCCGTTGCTACATCTGGCCCTTTGTTTCTTATCTCTTTTCCATATCTCTATCCCTCACTTTCTTGCCCGTACCTCCATGAGGATGATTCACAAAGATAAATGTACATGTTTGTGTGTTTGTTTGTTTTGTTGCGATGCACAAACTTCTAACTAATAGTAATTTTACGACTGCAGAGACTCCGTGCATAAAAGAGAGGACAGGCCTACTGATTATGGAACACCCTTCTTCTTATGCGTAGAAGTGAACCAGTGCTATTTAAATTTAGATCATCCTTGGGAAGCTAGCTATTTTCTTTGGCTACACACTTCTGGTTGATTTATAAGAAGACTTGGTAAACGTGGTGAACATGCGCTTAATAAACAAACTATAAATAAACAATCAATAAATACATACATAAATACATGAATTCAAACTAGTAGATTAGTAAATCAAGTCACAAATAAAAAGGGTAACGCAGCCAATACCCGAGGAAATATCAAGCAAGACAACCTACTACACACTCCTGAATAAACTTGAACCTGGGAAGGGATCAGGGCTGAAACGGGGGACTTAATGATCTGGTTAGTCAGTTGATGGTCATAACTCCAGCATCTGAGTTACTAGAGATAATAAGGACACCAAGAAGGTGGAATGGACGCCTGCAACAAGAAAAGTCAGCGATAAAGAGAATCCCGGATGAAGCAAGCGATAAGGAATGGACAAGGATGACAAACACAGCCTTGATCCAAACTAACATCGACACCAGTATTATTCCTCCACAGGTTGCCAAAAGCGCAGTTTGGATCCTCTGCACCAAAACCTCTGTGGACTGAATGGTTGGTGATGCTTTCAAATTAAAAATAAAGGGACATCAAGGACCAGCAACAGGGCCCCTGAATCCTGGTTGACTGGTCTAGAGGGGTGGGAGAAGCAAGCCCTGTGACACTACCAGCGCTATAAAGTGCACTTCTCTATGCCGCTCCACGGGACTAACAACAGAGGACTACTGGACCCAGAATCCTGGTTGCCTGGACTAGAGGGGCTGGAGGAGCAAGCCCTGTGATGCCACCTGCATTACAAAGTGCAGTCATCTATCCCACTGTGCAACATGCCAAGGACAAACACCAGGAGACTACTAGTCCCAGAATCTTGGCTGCCTGGACTAGAAGGTTGAAAGGAGCAAGCCCTGTGATGACGCCAGCGTTATAAAGCGCACTCATCTATCCGGCTGCGTCGGACAGGTGCTGGTCGCACCAGGGTAAATCCCGGGCCAAGGACAGGCCTGTCTTGCACCCATCATCGCCCGGAGGAGGCTAAGCTGGGCCACTCCTCTGACATTCCCAATTCCAGGAATGTAGGTCCTTTAAACCTCTATGACTGTGGACTGGGCAGTGGTTTTTGTTAGGTTTTTGGTTGCGCAGCTAGCAGATAACTAATATGGGGAAGAGGACATTGATCGAAACGTCAAAGCAGGCCTCCACTTCTAAGAAAAATTCAAGTGCGGCAGCAAGTAATAACACTTTAGCAGAGCTTGATACATTAATCAAAGAAGTAGAAACAATGTTAAACGTTCAAAAATCTCAGCCTGCTTCTCACCTTGCCCAACCTCATGGACCTAGGGAGTGTGGGAGACCTTTGGCAGACATTTTTACCTAAAAAGCGTTGAAAAACGCAACACTCATGTGGTTACAAACCAGTAACCATTTGAGATTAAGTAATGGTTATGTGGCAAATGCTCCTCTAGACATCACACTTGCACCAGAGATCCCCATAGAGACTATATAGCCGGTGTCTTCTACTTTGACTGATGTACCGTGCGGCATTTGCTATGCCCCTCTTGCAAGTTTGGACAACGCTAACAAGGTTGTGTCAGTATCCTTGGGGGACCTGGGTAATCTCGAAAATCAATCTGTTTAAACTCCAGACATAACACAAGCACTTTTTTAAAGCTGTCACAGATCTTGTACATGTAGTAAAATCTCTGATAGCCCAGATGTATCATCTAACAGAGTTCCAGAGTTTAGTAACCCCCCTTCTCCAGCAGCAGCCAATAGGCAGCTATGGCACATGTGTACTCCCTTCCAGACACTGCTAGCTCTCAGATGAAGTTGTGGCTAGCCTTATCTTCTAGCCCCATAACATCAGAAATAAGGGCCTGATTTAGATTTTAGTGGATGGGGTACTCCATCACAACAGTAGGGAAATCCATTCCCCAAAATATATACCCCACTATTTCCTGTGGGATTTATATTTTGGCAGATGTGATATCCATCACTGTTCTGACAGAGTACTTTATCTGCCGAAATCTAAACCAGGCCCTAAGGCTCCCAGCGCATCTATCCCTTTAGGGGCGTGTGATGGAAGGACACGTCCATGTGGGCATGCATCCTAAATCCTCCTTCCCAACTCTTCTGCAGTATATGAGATTGTAAACAGGGTGCATGGAGTCTGAATGCAGGAGCCCGGGTTCTATTTTTAGTTCAAGTACAATGGCGACTTACTCTTATAGTTTTTCATCTGCCAGTTTAATGATTCCCTCTACATTGGAGCAAAGGCCTGGGGCCAGTGGCACTACTTACACGTACAATGTGCCAAGCTGCCACCTGGACTGAGAGAAGACCATTAGTCGCTGACCAACAAAGTGATCTCCTGGATGCACAATGTAAGGAAATACCCATCAGTCATACGTCAGGACATAGTTGGGGCAAAATGCTTCTCCCCTTTGTGGGTGATTTTGACTATCTTGAGGTTAAACTGGTCTCCTGTGAACTAAATAACAACATCATCGGTTTGAAGGTGCGTTTTCCATCTCCATCAGAAACTCTGATCCGCCTGAAGTCCAAGGCACCCCAGGACAAGGAGGGCAAGATCCAAGCTCAGGGCATTAGGAAGTAATGGATGCTGTAAAAGTATTACTAGTACCATCCATGGAGAATCCCTCTTCGCTGACTACATCCCCTAAGGCGCAACCCACAAATTGGAAATTAATTTCATGGAATATTGCTGGTCTGAAACCAAAAATAGCTGACCCTGACTAGTGGACATTTATGGATTATTCAGATCCTGGTCTCCTAGAAGAAACCTAGTGCAAGGATCTTGTTTATGGATGTGGGTTTACAACCCTGTGCTGTCCAGCTACATCACAGGGCATTGGGGGGCCCGCGGGTGGCCTTATAATCTGGTTTAGAAACTGGGTGAATCTGGGTGAGAGGGATGGCTCCACCTTATATATTTTTAAAGTATACAAGAGTTTTAGCGGGGGGAATAGTTTGTCCAATGCATTATCCATCTTGGATGAAGTTATAGATGTGCTATCATATGAAATCCTGTTAATTATCGCAGGAGACTTCAATGTTACCTTTGAACCCCTTGGCCTCTTGTTCTCTGATATAAACGAAGAGAATTATGCAGCCTGGGGCATTCCTGATCTAGACCTCATACTGGTTAAAAGGCGGTGGCCAGGCAGTTGTTGGGGTATCTATGCCCCTGGGACTTAGGGCATGCAATGGCATGTCTATTTCATATCACAGGGATGCCCACACCTTTAAAAGACTTGCCCAAAAAAGTTGCACTGATTATATATTTTTTCCCCTAAAATGTGTTCTTCTTTGGTGGATATGAAGGTTGTTGACAGATATGGTAGCAACCGTAACGCACTTAGACTAACCATTACTAGTATGAGAGTCCAAGATCAGCCATATGCCACTTCCGACATAGCAGGCGAGTTGGGTCTTGCTAATAATAGGCGTTCCCTAAAATGGGCCTTTGTGTCTCAGGACCTAAGGCCCATATTTATACTTTTTGACGCTAAACTGCGCTAACGCAGTTTAGCGTCAAAAATTTTTGCGCCGTCTAACGCCATTCTGAAGCGCCATGCGGGCGCCGTATTTATGGAATGGCGTTAGCCGGCGCAAGCAGACCGGCGCTGCCTGGTTTGCGTGGAAAAAAACCACGTACACCAGACAGCGCCGGCGTAGGGGGAAAATGGCGTATGGGCGTCTTAAAATGGGGCAAGTCAGGTTACGTCGAAAAAATCGGCGTAACTCGACTTGCGCCATTTTTTTTCGACGCCCATCCCCCATCAACATGACTCCTATCATTGTAAAGATAGGAGTCATGCCCCCTTGCCCAATGGCCATGCCCAGGGGACTTATGTCCCCTGGGCATGGTCATTGGGCATAGTGGCATGTAGGGGGGCACAAATAAGGCCCCCCTATGCCACAAAAAAAAATTGAAAAATAACAAAAATTATACTTACCTGAACTTACCTGTACTTCACTGGGATGGGTCCCTCCATCCTTGGGTGTCCTCCTGGGGTGGGCAGGGGTGGCAGGGGGGGTCCCTGGGGGCAGGGGAGGGCACTGTGGGCTCATTTTGAGCCCACTTGTCCCTTAACGCCATCCCTGACCCAGGCGTTAAAAAGCGGCGCAAATGCGCCGTTTTTGGCCACGCCCACTCCCGGGCGTCATTTTTGCCCGGGAGTATAAATACCACGTAAAGGCCTGGGAGTCATTTTTTTAGACGGGAACGCCTCCCTTGCATCTCATTAACGCAAGGAAGGGGTTCACGCTAAAAAATGACGCTCACTCCGGGCACTTTGGCGCCCGAAGCGTCTAACGCCATAGTATAAATATGGCGTTAGTTGGCGTTAGTTTAGCGTCGAATTTGCGTCGAAAAAAACGACGCAAATTCGGCGCAACCAGAGTATAAATACGGCCCTAAATGTCTTGGTGAAAATCTTTGGGTTGGTTGTTGATACTCTGGAGAAGTTGCAAACTAACACTTCTCTGGACCTTCTTGCTGGATTTGTACGCAGCTTTCATGCTCAGCATTTTGAAAAACTTTAGTCACTACTGACCAAATTTGGGGCTAAGACAAGTAAATTGCAATCATGTAGTGCGTGGTTCACTAGCCAGCGTAGAGTAGCCAGGGTTACTCTGAACAGAGTAATTAAGGAGGGTAAAAAATGGACATTTTCTCCACCAGAGTGGAATATAAAGATACCCTGTTCAGAGTTAAAATCTTGTGTGAACTGGGGTTGTGAGAAGATCTAGTAGAAGCAGCCACGACAGAAGATAATAAACCCTTTTGGGGCATACTGGAACAGGGAAGTCGAATGATGCTCCCAGCATTTATTTTCATCTTCAACCCCGGATTTGGGTTCAACATATTAATAAGGTATACGCAGCCATGGATGCTACTTGTAGGAAGTTGGCTCTGTATGCACTATTTCAAAGTAAGGAATAGTATGCACAGAGTCCAAGGGTTCCCCTTAGAGGTAAGATAGTGGCAAAAAGTGGTAGTGTGGTCGAGCAGTAGGCTTATCAAAGGAGTAGTGTTAAGCATTTGTTGTACATACACACAGGGAATAAATGAGGAACACACACTCAAAGACAATTCCAGGCCAATAGGTTTTTGTATAGAAAAATATCTTTTCTTCGTTTATTTTAAGAACCACAGGTTCAAATTCTACATGTAATATCTCATTTGAAAGGTATTGCAGGTAAGTACTTTAGGAACTTTGAATAATCACAATAGCATATATACTTTTCACATAAAACACATATAGCTATTTAAAAAGTGGACATAGTGCAATTTTCACAGTTCCTGGGGGAGGTAAGTTAATGTTAGTTCTTGCAGGTAAGTAAACGACCTACGGGGTTCAAATTGGGGTCCAAGGTAGCCCACCGTTGGGGGTTCAGAGCAACCCCAAAGTTACCACACCAGCAGCTCAGGGCCGGTCAGGTGCAGAGTTCAAAGTGGTGCCCAAAACACATAGGCTTCAATGGAGAAGGGGGTGGCCCGGTTCCAGTCTGCCAGCAGGTAAGTACCCGCGTCTTCAGAGGGCAGACCAGGGGGGTTTTGTAGGGCACCGGGGGGGACACAGGTCAGCACAGAAAGTACACCCTCAGCAGCACGGGGCGGCCGGGTGCAGTGTGCAAACATGCGTCGGCTTTTCAATAGGTTTCAATGGGAGACCAAGGGGTCCCTTCAGCGCTGCAGGCAGGCAAGGGGGGGGGCTCCTCGGGGTAGCCACCACCTGGGCAAAGGAGAGGGCCTCCTGGGGGTCACTCCTGCACTGGAGTTCCGATCCTTCAGGTCCTGGGGGCTGCGGGTGCAGGGTCTTTTCCAGGTGCCGCGGTCAGGGGGAGCCTCGGGATTCCCTCTGCAGGCGTCACTGTGGGGGCTCAGGGGGGACAACTTTGGTTACTCACAGTCTTGGAGTCGCCGTAGGGTCCTCCCTGTAGCGTTGTTTCTTCACCAGTCGAGTCGGGGTCGCCGGGTGCAGTGTTGCAAGTCTCACGCTTCTGGCGGGGATTGCAGGGGTCTTTATATCTGCTCCTCTGGAAACAAAGTTGCAGTCTTTGTTGAACAGGGCCGCTGTTCTCTGGAGTTTCTTGGTCTTTCTTGAAGCAGGGCAGTCCTCTGAGGATTCAGAGGTTGCTGTTCCTGGAGAAAGCGTCGCTGGAGCAGTTTTCTTCTGAAGGAGGGAGACAGGCCGGTAGGGCTGGGGCCAAAGCAGTTGGTGTATCCGTCTTCTCTGCAGGGTTTTTCAGCTAAGCAGTCCTCTTCTTCGTAGGTTGCAGGAATCTGAGTTCCTAGGTTCAGGGGAGCCCCTAAATACAGAATTTAGGGGGGTGTTTAGGTCAGGGAGGGCATAGCCAATGGCTACTAGCCCTGAGGGTGGCTACACCCTCTTTGTGCCTCCTCCCAAGGGATGGGGGTCACATTCCTATCCCTATTGGGGGAATCCTCCATCTGCAAGATGGAGGATTTCTAAAAGTCAGAGTCACCTCAGCTCAGGTTGCCTTAGGGGCTGTCCTGACTGGCCAGTGACTACTCCTTGTTTTTCTCATTATCTCTCCTGGACTTGCCGCCAAAAGTGGGGGCTGTGTCCAGGGGGCGGGCATCTCCACTAGCTGGAATGCCTTGGGGCTTTGTAACACGAAGCCTGAGCCTTTGAGACTCACTGCTAGGTGTTACAGTTCCTGCAGGGGGGAGGTGGGAAGCATCTCCACCCAGAGCAGGCTTTTGTTTCTGTCTCCAGAGAGGACAAAGGCCCTCACCACATGGGGTCAGAAACTCGTCTCTCAGCAGCAGGCTGGCACAGACCAGTCAGTCCTGCACTGAACAATTGGGTAAAATACAGGGGGCATCTCTAAGATGTACTCTGTGTGCATTTTTTAATAAATCCAACACTGGCATCAGTGTGGGTTTATTATTCTGAGAAGTTTGATACTAAACTTCCCAGTATTCAGTGTAGCCATTATGGAGCTGTGGAGTTCGTGTTTGACAGACTCCCAGACCATATACTCTTATGGCTACCCTGTACTTACAATGTCTAAGGTTTTGCTTAGACACTGCAGGGGCATAGTGCTCATGCACATATGCCCTCACCTGTGGTATAGTGCACCCTGCCTTAGGGCTGGAAGGCCTGTTAGAGGGGCGACTTACCTATGCCACAGGCAGTGTGAGGTTGGCATGGCACCCTGAGGGGAGTGCCATGTCGACTTAGTCATTTTCTCCCCACCAGCACACACAAGCTGGCAAGCAGTGTGTCTGTGCTGAGTGAGGGGTCCCTAGGGTGGCAGAAGACATGCTGCAGCCCTTAGAGACCTTCCCTGGCATCAGGGCCCTTGGTACCCGGGGTACCAGTTACAAGGGACTTACCTGGATGCCAGGGGTGTGCCAATTGAGGAGACAATGGTACATTTTAGGTGAAAGAACACTGGTGCTGGGGCCTGGTTAGCAGGGTCCCAGCACACTTCTCAGTCAAGTCAGCATCAGTATCAGGCAAAAAGTGGGGGGTAACTGCAACAGGGAGCCATTTCTTTACACTACTGCATTGAATACTATTGCAGTAGAGCTAACTGTCCCAAAAAGGAATTATGATCAGCTGAAACCCCTTATTTGGGGGTCCTATTTTATGCACTTTTTAGATGAGTCCTGGAAGGTGGTCATATACCTAGGTTGTGGCAGGAAGCTAAAATAGTATCCATTTTCAAACAAGGGATGTAGACATGATCCCAGCAATTACAAACCAATCAGTTTAGTTGATGTGTCACAGGACGTTTTCTGCTGGTGTATACTTGGGGAATTGTCAGATGGGTGCAAGCAAATGGCATTTTCTCAGATTACCAGGTAGGTTTCTGGAAGAACATCAGTACAATATATCAAATTTTACAATTTAGCATTATGTACTGGAAAACTGTAATGCTGGATCTGGGCCACTAGTATGTGGTCTTTGTTAAGGTGCGATAAGCATTTGATTCTATCCCGAGGGCCAAACTCTGGGAGGTGCTGAGAATCGTCTGGTGATTCCTATCAAATAACACACCACAAATTATGCTCATGTTAGATATGGAAACAAAGGCAAACAAACAGCCCTCTTTGAGGTTGAGACAGGTGTACTTATGGGGTGTGTTTTGGCACTGACCCGGTTTACAATTTATATTAATGATCTTGTCAAAGCACTGGACTTTCCTGGTAATGGTGTTCATAAACTGGGTTCTCTCAAAATCTCTGCCCTGTTAGTTGCAGGCGATACCCTTTTAATATATAAAACCCCATGTGGTCTGCAGGCCATAGTAGATCCCTTTTTAGGTTTCTTCAGTGATAGGGGATTGGAGTTAAACATCAATAAAGCATAATAATGGTTTTTAACTGGTATAAAAAGGTGAGGGTGACCATTTTGGCCCTATGGGCTCCGCTTGAGCAAGTTCAGGAACTTGTCTACTTGGTGGTCTACTTAACAAATAAACCTAGCTGGTCTGTGCAGCTCAACAGTAGTACTTTGAAATTTCAGCAGGAGGCTGGTGCTGTGATTAAGATGTGGAAGAAAACTCATGTCAGTCCGCTAGCACCTGCATTTGACATCTATAACATAAAAGTAAAATGTGTAGCCATGTATGGATCAAGGCTTTAGGGACATGTGAGAACTGAGAACTGGTTGAAGCTTGTTATGTCTCTGTGTACACAGGAGCTCTGCCAGCTACCCCTTGGAGTCCACCTTTTTGTATTGGGTACACGTGGAAGCAGGCGGAGCACTTCAGGTCTCCATGCAAGTCTGAAACAGCAAGTCCAGTCTTCTGTTCTTCCATAGTTCCAGGGAGTGTTGTGATGAACTGTGGGTGAGGTGCTACATTTGTAGGGATTTAGTAACCACTGGATTGGGAGACTCATAGAAATTCCCTAACCAATGAGAAAAAAGTTCCCTGGGGCAGCCCTTCCCACTTTTTCAGCACTTCCTGTTTGCTTCCCTTCAAACTATTCCACAGTACACTATACTAAGTAAAATATGTGATGGCACAATCTTTCTGCCCTTGGAGGTGCCTGGGGAGCCAGCCATGGCTGTGTTTAGGGAAATAAGCAGTCCCTTCCTTCTCAAATATACCAAACCAGTTCTCGGCCCCCCCTCTCCTTCTCACTGAATTGGTTCTAAGCTTGCTACAGAGAGCCCAGGAAAGAAAAGACATATGTTCCCCAGGTCTCTCCTTACACTTAACTATAAATGGAAACACATCACCCTGGTCACTTTCAAGTTACAGAAGTCCCTGAATCCTCCCAAAGTGCCCTTCCTGAGCTGATATGAGCACATACTTCACACACAGGTCTTCCTGCCATAAGGCTTAAACTATATTTTCCTCTCTTTGAGCAGTTTTCACATGTGATTAGGGGACGCACTGGCAGGGCTTTCTGCTAGCAGGCTAATGCTAATTAGCTTACTGGAGGTTCAAGCAGAGACAATCTGACTCTTTAAAAAGTCTCTTGTCCTAAATATCTTTAAGAAATCTGCCTTCACCACAGAACTGGAGTTTAATAAACATTTGAAACAGTGTTTTAGTTATCACGAAGCTTGTCCCAAAACAGAGATAGCAGTTATGCTTTTATTCTACACTTTGATATTTCTGACAGAACAGTTACAGCACTTGATGGCGGAAGTAGATTTTGGGGTCTAGTCACTTTAGATACATGCCAACATTAAAATCTTGAATGTACTATTGCCTGTACTACTTTTGAATACTTGGTGCTCTATCTTGTAGGCTGCAAGGCCTAGTCAGAAATGACTTATTTAATATTAAAAGGGATGGGCCTTTCCTCTCAAAATAGGTTAATTTGACAGATTAGCCTGCAAATTTAAAAGGTGAATTGCCATGATGTATTTGTCAATCTAATGGATGGTAAAATGTGTGCTGATTTTCACAGGTGACATTTAACTTTTCATTGTGATTGCACTATATACTATGGCCTTACTGGAAAGGTAAATATGTGAGTTAGTAGTTAGAAAGATTTACCATGTTTTAAGCTTCAGAATACATACACTGGCAACTGAACAGCTGTGTTCAAGTGTGCAGAGTTCAAAAAGCAGAAGGATCAATCAGCCCACTAAAAATGGGGCAGATGAGCACAAAAAATGTATAGTATTCATCAGTAGCAAAATATGTGCATTATTCTGTAACAGTGTGGTAGGTTTTGACTAGTTTGTGAATGGGAGTTTTGGTCCCAAAAGGAAAAATCCTTAATGCATGTTCCCTAGACTTCTTTAGGGAGGGTTACAGCAAACACTGCTGAACGAAAATACACCAATTATAGGAAGCTAGATCTTGGTCTGCAGATTGTGCTTTTTGTGATTTGGTACAAATCCGTTCAGTGGTTTCTGGGAAATTAAGGTTGAAAAATAATTGCATATCTGGATGGTTGGGTCTGCAAGAGTCTCGAGAAACTTTTGCGGGAGCAGCAGGTTAAAAATAAAGCATTCTCATTGGCCCAGGGAGCTTTATTTCCCTTGGGCCATCTCACTCCTGCTTTAGTCAGGGCGCTCTGATTCGATCTCAGCAACACGAGAACAATGTTGCTGACAGCCATTAAAGGACTCAGGGACTTAGGCCCTCATTACAACCCTGGCGGTCGACGGAGAAGCAGCGGTCTTACCGCCAACAGGCTGGCGGTAAAAATATTGGAATGATGACCATGGCGGTTACCGCCATGGTCATCCGCCACTTCTCCTTCTCCGTTTCCCCCACCCCCCACCCGAGTCCTTCCCCTACACCCCCCACCACCCCTGCCACCCCCAAAGGTGGCAGGACCCCCTCCCCACCCCTACCCCCAACATTACATTACACATTCACACCCGACACAAACGCAGGCACCCCCATCACACATACCCGCACACACACCAACATACATGCCAACAGCCACACACACAGTCATACTCACACACCCACATTCGGACATACACGGACACATCCATACAGACATACATACAGACGGACATGCACTCATTTCCAAACACACAACACCCCCGCATGCATACACGCACTCACACCCCCCCTCTACATACACACACGCACACCCCCATGCACGCACACAACACACAACACCCCCCCATCCCTCTCCCCTAATGGACGATCAACTTACCTGGTCCGTTGATCCTCCGGGAGGGGACGGGATCCATGGGGGCTGCTCCGCTGCCACCACACCGTCAACAGAACACTGCCACGCCGAATCACAGAACGTGATTCAGTGGGTGGTGTTCTTTTGACGTGGCGGTGGAGGTGGAGCAACCTCCACTTCCCTGCCGCCTGCCAGTATGGCTGCTGGCGGCTCTCCGTCCGAAAAAGGACGGAGGGCTGCCAGCAGTCATAATACTCCGAGCGGAAAACCGCCCCCACTGGCGGTCTTCAGCACGGCGGTCCCTCAGCGGTCTTGTCAAAAGACCGCCAAGGTCGAAATGACCCCCTTAGTTCCTTTCCTGAAGTTAGAAAAAAAAAAAATACAAGGGAGAACAGTAGGGATACCCCCTCTCCGAGCCTCTAGAGGCCCCGGGGAATCCTACCCCTGAGATTGAGATTTCTTTTTATGGCGAGGGAGGCTGTGTGGTCCCTTCCTGAGCCTTCAGAGGCCCAGGGGAGCCCGCCGCAGGGGCAAAATGTAATCATATGGGGAGGGAGCCATGTGGCCCCCTCCTGAGCCTTTCAAGGCCCCAGAGAGCCCACCTTGGGGCTGAAACCTTCCAAATGGGGAGTGGGCTATAAGGCCCCCTCCTTGAGCCTCAAAAGGCCCGGGAGTCCACCCCCTGGGCTTGACATTTATGAAAAAGGTGAGGGGGCCACATGACCCTTTCCCCAAGTCATAAAAAGCCTCAGAAAGCCCACCCCTGGTTAAGATTAGTTTAAGGGAGGGGGGCTGCATGGCCATTAATGGACCCGGGACCCCATCTCCCAGGGCAGGCTCAGTAGCTATGTCCCAGGGAGCCCACCCTAGGGACATAGCAGATTCCCTGTCTGCAGCAGCACGGGCAGGGAAATCCATGTTGTCTCTCGCTTGGTGGGAGCGTGTTTGAATTACCTGCCAATTGGGAGCAAACACCAAATGCGCTCCCAGTGAGCAGGAGTTTTAAAAATGCTCCTGCTCAGTGGGGTTGTATTTTTGATCCAAATATTGCAGACTCCCACATGGAGCAGCATTAGTAGCTGCTCTGTGTGAGCATGAGCAATGCTTGCTCCTGCTGCATGCTAGGAGCCAGCAGAGGCTGCAGGGCCTTAGGGTTGCCCCTGTTGCACCCAAATAGAGTATGGTGGGATCCCTGGATGGGCCCCAGGTCACCCACCTTTTATGAATGCAGGTCCCAGAGGATGGGGTTCCAGGGGATGATAATGGCTCCCCCGTCTAACAAAGGCCTTAGGGGATGAGTGGTCCAAGGCCTAAAGAAGTTGGGGAAGGGGGTTGCGCAGTCTTCATCTCCATATGTTGGAGCTGTGGCATTGGGCTGCATTAAATGTCTGCACTGTTGACAGCCCCACTTGAGGTGCCCTACACTTCTGCTTTGACTTCCACCCGATGGATTGACATAGGGGGATTTTCCTGTTCTCCCCATCCCAGGCCTTGGCGTGGCAGCTCCACTTGCCTGAAGCCACATTGAAAATCAGGAGTAAGGTGTCAGGCTTCTCCCATTGACTTTTTTACCTCAAGCTAGACCTAATTATCTAGGGCCACATCTTGACGCCATAGTGGCTGTCTTGTTGGCTGGACCCCATGCCACAGTGGAGATGGCGAGCATCTGAAGGCTATACCTCCCTGCTATACTGGTGTCACCTACTATTCCTAACAGTGCCACCATCTGGTACACCATGAGTGGAGTATACAAGCCCTGGTCACAGTTGTCTGCCCTGTGTGGTATGCTTCAGTCCAGGAACATCACCCCTTGGAAGTGTCAAGAGGGATCAAATCCAACCAGTACTTGATGACACTATCATGAAGTCCATCTGCCACAAAATCACAGATGTGGCTGCCACTCTGGAAACTATGAACTCCAAAATTTCCAAACTCTCTTCTGAAGTCAACTCCATCAACACCGACATTGGACACTTTTACGGTCAAGTAAACTGGATCCATCTGAGTCCTGGAACAGCAACATTCGGCATCTATGACAGACAATGGTGGACTTAGAAGACAGGGTTTGAGGGGATAATGTCTGCCATTATAGTGTCCCCAAAACATGGAGAGGGGAGACACCAAAAGCTTCCTTTTGGATCTCATCCCATGGCTCATGGATCTCTCCTTTGACCCACCTGTGTTCTAGCGAGTGTACTAGATGTCATCCTACTTACCCACCACTAGGGACAAAGACAGTCCGACAGTAGCCTGCCTACTTCATCATGAACAGACTTGTAAGATTCTGATGGAAGAGCATTAGCACAGTCCTTGCGATCTACACGCTCATAAAATTCATATAACCACAGATTATTCTAAAGAAAACAACATGAAACATAAAGCCTTCTTGTTGCTGAGACCACAACTGTGGAAACTTGACATCAAATATGGTTTGTTTGAACCCAATAGAATGTGAAGTTCCAATGACAGCCAATGGCAAACTTTCCATGAGCACAGGGGCCTATAGTGCTTCCTAGAGGACTTCATCGAAACCAGCTTGGAATCTGATTAGCCCCCACCAGAGCTTCGTTTTTCTGTCTGTGGTCCCAGCGTCAACAATTCTGACAGGGCAGGGCACAGGATAAACTTTTTAAGAAACAATCTGACCACAAGAAAGTGATTCAAAAAGTTGTTGAACTTACCGATGACTCGACTAGAGACAAATTCTGATCTCCAATAAATTCCACACCTGAGAGCCGAGAACCAGTGATTGGATGACTCTGAGATGGTTGTAGTTGCCTGAGAAGTTGAACCCGAATGAGTATCATGCATGCTTTGTGCATTATGGACTGTTTTGACACCTGTTGCACTGTGGTCAATTGCCTGCCCTCAAGTTTCCACACACCCCTTCTTCATCCTCCAGACACCCGTAACAAGGCTGAGTTGTCTCCTGTTAATGTCTGGGCTGCCTTGGCGCCTGTTGTTGTTGTGGCCTCCCTCTGTGGTGGCACTGCTAGTCCTAGAAGGCTGGTCCCTGCCATCCCTTTTTTTCCTGCCTTTTCCCGTCATTGCCACTCCCCCTCCCTTCCTACCACAATCCTTCTCCTGCCCCCCTCCACATACCTGACTTCCAGTCTTCCCACTCCCTTAGCAGGCAAAAGGGAACCATCCTCTCAATGGTGCTGTCCCAGATACACTTTGGCTTTTACTCCGGATCCTCATCCCTGCTCCTGGGGTCCCTTGAAGATCCAGAAATTACTATTGTTTTTCTAGGCCTATATTGTTTCTTTCTTCTATTTTTTTTATATCAGGTACTGCTATCTCATGTATAACAAATGTTGGTTACAAGCGCACACATTAGTGTAGATTTCATATGAACATTTGAATATGTTAGGACCCCGCTCTGTGTCCTCTAATGTTCACAGTATTCTATTGCTTGATGGAGGCATGGTTAGACTATGTTGTATTCTATTCATCTCATGTGATCTGTGTGCAACATGATGGAACCCAGCCCTCTTCCACCATCCCACTATGGACTAGAGGACATGCTTTCATAGCCCTTGGATAACTACACCTATGGCCCCTTCTGTGCTGCCCCATATGGCCCTATGTACCTTACCACTGCATACAAACAACAGGGAAGCTTTCTTCTTCGTGGCCCCCCGGCTCCTCATGATTATTACCGCCCATATGCACTGCCTCCATTCCCCCTGCTCCTTCTTTGTTCCACCACTTCTTCACTCTTGCCCTACCACCAATTATTGATTTGCACACTGGAGGCAATAGGCTCCCCTGATGAAAGACAAGTATCTTGTGCTCTACACAGTTGTTTGCTCATCCATTGCGCTTCTGTGGGCGAATTTCCCATATAGTCTTACTTTCTGATCTTCCTGGCCTAAACCCAACCCAATTTCCCTTGCTTTCCCTCCTGCAGCCTCCTTCCCTTCTCTTCTTCCCTTGCCCTCTCCCTCTTGCTCTGAGCGCATGCAGGCTGGTCCTGCTTTGGTGTACCTGAGTACTTCCTTTTTTGCCCCCCTCGAGTAGTGTGTCTAAGCATATTTATTGACCACTTGCTCCTCTTAGCCCTCGCTGTCCATTGCTGCAAGAACTTGCCTGTTCACCACTGGTACTACATAAGATAAATAGAGTGGTGATCACTCAATCTGTGATGTATCCCTGTGCTACCTGAGCTCCCCTCTACAGTCCCCTCTGTGCTGCCTGCCACTACTCTTAAGATTATCCTTGAATGTTAATGGCTTGACTCACAACATAAAGAGGAAAAAAATCCTCTCCTACCTTACCTCGAAGAGGACTGATATTGCCCTCTTGCAAGAGACACAACTCTCCACTCTCTCGACCAACAAACTGAAAAAAGACTGGGTGGGCACAACTTTTCACAGTTTCAGGACCGCCACCCCGCATCCAGGTGGGCCACTGTCTGCTGAGGAAATGTGGGGTTGAACTCCTTTTTGCGGAAGATACGGTGCTGCAGACTTGGACTGACTATGATGGCAGATATGTATTTGCCAAGTTACATATTGTAGACAGGGTACTACTTGTGGATTCTGTCTATATCCCTATCAGTCCAAAACAAAACTGTGTTCTTAGACTCAACAAGCTTGTAACAGAACTAGGCCCAACACGAGTCATCCTGGATGGTGACAAGACTCTCACACCAGAAGCCATTCTGGTCTGTACTGGTCAGGATGGCGTGCTTAATAGTGGTGATAGGGCGATTCTCTGAGGTGTCATTGATGACCAGGGTCTCCTTGACATTTGGCACCTACTTCCTCCATCCGATATGGACATATGGTAAATATCGGCAGTAGATGGGACTTAATTCCGGCTGTACTATTTTCAACCATCAGTTCACACCTTTGATGGTGAACTGTAACATCTGGGAGGGATTCCTTTCTGACCACGTGCCGATCAGCTTAGCCATCAACTGGGGCCGGATGAGACTGGTCCTCAAACTTGGTGTCTTCACACATCATAGTATAAAATGCATAAAGGAAATTGCCTCTTGAAATCCCATGTCTCCACATATCTTTAGGAAACCAGGGATCTGTCTCCTTTGAGTAAACCCTATTGGTGGCAGCTAAGGTCACCATCCATGTCAGATCATGCGCAATGCAGCAATCGATAATAAACACTAGAGGGAACAACAGACCTGATTAGAGATAGGTATCTGTTCAAAATCGCAAGTGTACAGACGATACCCCACAGCACACTTAGGAAGCAGTTAGAAACCACAAAAGCAGATACCTACACACAGCCAAGGCAGAGTGCATGCTCTGAAGACTGCACAGGTGGCACTATTAACAGAGAGAAAAGATCAGCAGAATTTTACTTGCACAGCTTAAACAGCAGAAGGCAGCTACGGCAATCCCTGCTATATGTGGTGCAGTGGGACACCTGCTCCGAACGCCTCAGGAAACTGCCTCAGAATTTGAGGCATACTACTCAACCCTGCACAGTCTGGATGCTGTGGGACATGGAAAGAGGGGACCATTTTTTTGCCACCCTCCAACTGCTATGTCTAAATCCCTTTTATATGAGAATAGCAAGCCAAACTGGGTTGGTGTGCTAAGCAAAAAAAAAACTATGCTGAAACCCAGATCTGTGACTGGGGATAAAGTTTTAACAATGTTCAGCATTCCGTCCATCATTGTGTCGCTATAGTTGCCCTAAGTGGTAAGGACGTGGGTCCCTTGCTCACTGTGCCACTGGATTCAAGCTAGCCTGGCTGATGAGGAGTGATACTCAGAAACTTGTCCCAGTATGCTGTTTCCAGTCCAGGGAGAACCTGGCCTGGCAGTTTGGGCTAGACTGTTCCCATGGGGAGGAGGTGAAGACTGATTTGCATATGTCTGGGTCCAAACTCGGGTGGGGTGGTGAGCAAAAAGCAATGGATTAAACTCAGATCTATGATGAGGGGTGAATGTTTGACAATGTTCAACATTCCAGCCATCATCTTTTTTGTGTTGCTATACTTTCCCTAAGTGGGAAGGGCATGCCCAGACATGGGTCCCATGCTCACTGTGCCACTGGATTCAAGCTAGCCTGGCTGATTAGGGGTGATACTCTGAAACTAGCCCCTGGATGCTTGTTTCCAGTCCAAGGAGGATTTGGCCTGGCAATTCAGGCTGGATTGACCCCATGAGGAGCTGGTTCAAGACTAAATTGCATATGGTTGGGTCCAAAATGGAATGGTGTGATGGATTAAACCCAGATCTGTGACTAGGGGTGAATGATTGACAATGTTCAACATTCCATCCACCATATTTTTGTGTTGACATCAAGATTTTGGCCAGCATACTGGCCAAGTAGCAATGTGACTGACTAATGGACATGTGTACGACACAGGTCCTTGAAAATGTGCCCTTCACTCCCCTCTCCCTCTTTTTACTTTTTCCCTTTCTCTTTTAGATTATTTTGTTCCATTCTTTCTTCACATTAATTGTTGCTTGATCCTACCCACTTTCGGTAACTCTGCTCCCCTACCTTATATGGATTCTGGTTTTGGTTTTCTTTATTGACTGAGGCTGGTTCGACTATAATGCGTTTCAAATATTTCCTCCCGCCATGGGACTGCAATGTTACTAGTGATTATTTGTATTTTTAGGAACTCTTTATTTTCTGGAACTTAGAAATAAAGATCTATAAAAGAAACAAAAAAAAACTAATCTGTAGAACCGGAGACAATACATTTTAAAGTTTTAGGTAAAACCCGTGCCAAAAGGTGCAAAGCTCCAACTGTGGTTATCTGGTTGTGTTGGACTAGGACAAAGCTACAAATTCATACTGACCTCGATGGAGCCCAGGCTGGCACAGGATGAAGATGTCTGCTGTGCGGCAAGGCTTTGCAGGGCTTCGTGTCGATATGTGTCGGTTTCGATGAAGCTCTCAGCTGGGTGGGGAGGATTTGGGCAGAGGCAAATTTTGGGGGTAGCCCTTCAAAGAGAGCCAGGTCAAACATGACAACCAAAAGCTAGGGTAGGTTAATCAATAGCAGACTTCCCTGCATACGGGATAGAATGTGGACAATAGCCCTCTTTTGCAGTGCCACTAGTCAAACCTATGCTCATCAAAGCACAACTGTATCTCACTGGCATTATCCTCTGGGGTCACTACAGTAGCCCATGAGGAACCCTTCTCCACATTCGTGACCTAATCTGTGAGGCTGCAACCTTAACTTGCTCACAGATGCATCCCAGTAGGCAGACAGTACCAACATGGCTAACATGATAATGTGGCCGAATCCACCAGTTGAGTCAGACTGTCCACAACCCAGGGAAGACTCTACCTATAGAGACAACAACCAACAGAGGCCAATGACAGCTATCAGTGTCAAGATCCCAGGCCATCTATTGCCAGTTGGTGGCTCCTTGGCATGGGGTCCTTGGACAAACCTCATTTTCAGTCTTGGGCCTTCAGAGGAGTTTGCTACTTGCTCCTGTGGGTTCCCTTATCTCTTAGGTTGCCCAGAGTGCGGGGAGTGCATCAGTCCCTGGTGTTAGGCACCTTACTTCTACTCTCCTTCCAACCAGTCCAGAAGTGGTATCCTGAGGTTGTTATCTCAGCCCAGGGTCTGCACCTTGAGGCTGAACTAGTGCTCAACAAGGGAGGACTTCCAGGTGGGAGCAACCACCCCACTGTAAGCTGAAACACTCTATCTGTTACATGAAGAGATCTGCTTGGTGCAGGTCCCCTGTCTTCTGTCTCTCTGACAGCACAGACAGCACCTCCAGGTCACAAGTGGCCTCACCAGGGTCAGTCTTGGGGTGCTCTTCTGACAGAGCTGGCAACCCCCAATACACTGGTCCTCCCACTGTGTTCTGTCTCCGCCTCCTGCCGTTCTCTCTGGGTTTCCATATTCTCCCTTTGAAAGTAGAGTACCTAGAAAAGGGCTCCCTAGATGACCACCCCTCCCAGACCTTCTAAGTCTGGTGGTAATTAATTTCCCAGAATGCAGGCAATAGGCATCTTGGGACTAACTATGACCCTCCTCTGAGCCACTTCCCCACCTTTCCCATGGACCTGAGTTACCCTTCACATCTGTCCAGAGTACTGCTCTGGTGAAACCAGTCTTTCCATCACCATGGTCTGACTGTCAAAGGTATCCCTGAGGGCAGTGACTGGTATCCCATCAACTGTGACATGATGGAGGTGATGACTCCTACTCTCAGGGATCACAAGTTAACCCTTGAAGTTCACCTCCGAGCTAAAGGACACCAGGGCTTGTTCTACCCTCTGCTGCTGGGGATTACATTCTCCCAAGGCTATAGTGACCATCCCTATGGAGTTCTCACCACTGAATAGTCTCTTGGAATAGAACAGATCCCCTTGTTTGTGCCTCAAATGGGAGCAATGAAAGCACCAGGGTTGGAAATGGGCCATCCTGGGCCTCTGCTCACCAGAACCTTCCTCCTTATTCTAAGATGGGGTATGAAACCCCCTGCACTATTTTGATACCTGCCTGGGTCACTGTGGACCTCCTCCGGACTGCTGAGGGGAAACTGAAAACCCTTCTCTGGGCCACTCCCTGGTACCTTCTTGGGGTACATGGTGGCGAGCCAGAGGTCCACTTTCTTGGCAAGCTTCCTGGGGCCAGTAACCTTGCATTCTAGTTTTGAGACCTGCCTGGGTCACTGTGGACCTCCTCCTGACTGCTGAGGGGAAACTGAAAACCCTTCTCTGGGCCACTCCCTGTACCTTCTTGGGGTACATGGTGGCGAGCCAGAGGTCCACTTTCTTGGCAAGCTTCCTGGGGCCAGTAACCTTGCTTTCTAGTAATTGTTGATGTAGCTCTAGAAAACAATGACTGAACATGTGCTGTCATGAAAACAGATTGTACAGTTCCTCGTTAGTGTTTGCATGATTACCATTTCACCCAACCTTTCAGTGTTTACAAAAGTAATACATGAAATCCACCAAAGACTGGTGGGGCAGAGTCTGGCTGTCCCTGAACTTTAACCTATACTTCTTACGGGTGAGACTATGCTTCCTGATGAGAGCTTCCTTCATGACTCGGTACTTCATGCTTTCACCCTTCCCTAGGGCCAACAAGAAATCTCTCCCATCAATTGGCATATGCCTACAGAGCCTGGCTCCCCAGTACTTCTCTGACACCCTCTCTGCATCTCTAGAGTTAACTCATATGCCTCAAGCCACCTGTCTAAGTCATCACCCACCTCAAAGATAGGCACCAGGTCTATGGGTATGTGGACACTTCTGTCTCTATTGGACACTGTGGGGTTGCTGCTACTATCATTACTGGACTCTGTGAGATTCTGCATCTTCAAGTCCAGTTCCTTTAAAACCACCGAATGAGCTCACAAATGTTTCTTCTGCTCCAGAGCCACCTTTCTCCCTTCTAGGGCTAAAGCTCTCTCTACCTCAGCCTTTTCCTGTGTCCTCTCTGACTTAGCCTTTTTCTCTTTTGTAGCCAGTTCCAACTGGGCCAGCTGCAGCTTGAACCCCCTTTCAGCTTTCCTGTCCTCCATTTCATCAGGGGACAGGTGGTGGGAGGACACTGCTTCCTGTGCTGAACCCAGTAGGGGACATCACTCCAGTGGGCCCCCTCTCTCCTTTGGTTCTGGGGCTGGGGCAGAAGGCTGCCCTCTCTTTCTCACTCTGGAGTGGATGCATAAACATCCTCCTCTATGTCATCCTCCTTATCATCATCCTGCTCCTGTGTTGCACATTGTATCCCTCAAACCTCCTTTCAGGTTCCAATGGTTATATCATAGTCAAGATTTGGAGAACCCTTGACCAGAGAATGCCCCCTCTTCCTACCCAACTTCTTCAGCTCAATGATACTGCAGCTCTTAAGGTTGTCAAGATCCAACTCAGTCTTCACAGGTGCACAAAATGTAAGCTAGGAATTACATTATGAAAAACATAAGTAGCCAATCGGAAATTTAAAAAAGTTATATCTGATGTCAGATTATTTATTTGGGATTTTTTGTCTAACACAAATCACTGCACAAACTCAAGAAATGTGAAAAAATGGGTTTTTAGTTCAGAGGGGTTGGAAGTCCCACTCAGTCAGCAACCACAATCCTTGTCAGGATGAACTGCAGGAGTGACTATATTAACCTGTGCTTAACGCTCTGCTAGCTTGGCAGAAAAGCAGTTAAGCTTAACTGAAGGTAACGCATTTACTCAGCACACAAACAGTATTAAAGTGAAAAACAATATAAGAATAAACCCACCCAATTAGAAAAAATAGAATACATTTTAATGAACAAAATGATACCAGAATGACAAAAATCCAATCAATAGAACAGGAGATATTAAATTTTAAAGTTGCAGGGAGAAATAGTGCCAAAAGGCGCAAAGTGCTAACTGTGGTTATCTGGTTGCCTTGTACCAGGACAAAGTCACACATTCAGGCTTACCATGATAGAGTGTAAGATGGGTATTTGACCCAGTTCAACTTGATCGTAGTTGTACATTTTATCCTTGGTGCGAGGACTGCGGGGTAGGGCTTTACAGTCCTTTGCATTGCTCTCCGTTGGATCAAGTAAAGCTTTCATCTGTACAGCGAGGATTTGAGAGGCTTCGCATTGTTCTGTGTCAGATTTGGTGAGGCTCTCAGCTGGGAATTGGGCCTGGCAGACTTTGTGTTGTTCTGCATTGGTTTTGATGAACTGCTCAGCTGTGCAGTTACAGAGAGGCCTCTGAAACTTAGTTTTCCCTGTAGCTCACACAAGAGGTCATCCAACGAACTCCTGGAGTCACCCTGGCTAGCCTAGGATGATGGCAAGCAAGTCCAATCATTCTTCTCAGACAGCAAGGCTGTCCTACAGGCTGCAGGGCCGTCCTCTGGCCGAATGGCAGTCCTTCTTCTCTAACTTACAAAGGTGCAGGAGTGTTCTGATGAGTGGCTCTGGAGGTCCAATATTTTTACCTGATGGCAGCATTGGTGTGTGTGTGTGGGGGTTGGGGGTGAGGGGGGGCTCTGTGTCCTAAGCCCACCTCTGGTTTTGGAAACTTCTTCCTGTTCCTCTGTCAAGGTTCCAAACTGACTGTGACAAAAGGCAAGGCAGGTCTGGTGTCAGGTAACTTTGAGTGTGCAGGAGACAAAGCCCCTCATAGTGTAAGTCGGGCTGGATGTAGCACCCCCTCAGTCAATCTTTCAGGATGTCCCATTAAGTTGACACCCTTTGTGTTATTGTCTGGAAGCAATACGTAAACCCCAACAGCAGAGCCATTCACAATCATGTGACTCAGGACACTCGCAGGAGGCACAGATGATTAGGAGAAGAACATTCCAGCTTTCTAAAAGTAGCATTTTCAGAATCCTAACTTAAAATTTGACTTGACCATTAAAGAAAGTTAAAAATGTCAATACATTTGAGTGTAAACAGCATATCTTGATCTGTTCACATACTAAAATAAGCATGTATTAAATGTAATGAGGAAAACTAGCATTAGTCAATGGGAGAGATAGGCCTTCCAACATTGAAAACTGACTTTAGGAGTTTTCACTGTCAGGGCATGTAAAACTTAGGTAAAATGTCCTACTTTTAAAACACAAGGAACCCTGCCCTATGAGCCTTTCGGACCTATCTTAGGGATGACTTATAAATATTAAAAAGGAAGGTTTAGGGCTGGCAAAAGATTTATTTTGCCAGGTCAAAATAGCTTAAAACTGCACCACTGGCTCCAGTGGTAGGCCTGAGACATTTTTTTCAGTGCTACTTTAGTGGGTAATGCAACAACAATGGGTTCAACAACAGGAGTAAACAATCTGGGAGTGGCCCTCAACAAAGGGCTAGGTCCAACAGCACCCCTGCCATGCACTGCTTATGACCTCACATATTACATAACTCATGATATATTAATTGACATCATTGATGACATAACTGATGACATCTCAAATGTGCAACAAATTAAAAACAAAACTAATACTTTTGGCACCCAATAGAGCAAGGGGGTCAGGTCAGGGTATTTCTAAATCAGTCAGGCTTAATTTAGAGGTACTGTGTAAAGTATTTGTGCAGCACTTCAAAAAGTAATAAAGTGAAAACACCACACAAAAAAGATCCCAGACCAAGTTAAACAAAATATAGTTATTTAAAAAAAAATAAAACAAGACCTAAACAACAAAAGTTCAATCAGTATAAGTAGAGATATGCAATTAGATATGCAAGTTTGAATATTGTAGTGAAAACAGCACCAAAATGCCCAAAGCACCAACCGTGAATATCTGGTCCTGCTGGACGGGGACAAAGTCACAAGCTCAGGCCAACTACGATGGACCGTGGGCTGGCGACAGGGACCCAGTTATGTTCACTGACCAAATGACATTAAATCCTGGTTTGCGGAGCATTGCGAGGATCCACATCAAAGATGCATCACACAGCCAAAACTTTGTGTTGGTTCCGATGTGCATCGAGGTTGCAATGCAAGGCCATGTGTTGTCAGTAAGGATCCCATCAACAATGTGAAGTCCGACATCAAGGATTCGGAGTGATGCGTCGGTTCTGAGGAGGTGCAAAACTGTGATGGGGAGTCTGTTGTCATCTTTGGAGCTGCCAATGGTATCCTATGGGAGAGGAAGGCCTTGCAATAGTGACAAAATAATTTAAGAGTTTGTCACTATCAGGACGTTAAACTAGAAATTACATGCACAACCTTTTAAATACACTGCACCCTGCCCACTGGGCTGTCCAGAGCCTACCTTAGAGGTGACTTACATGTATTAAAAAGGAAAATTTGGGCCTAGCAAAAGTTTTAGGTTGCTGTCGAAATAGCAGTTTAGATCAGCACACACAGGCTACAACGGCAGGCCTGAGGCATGTTTAAAGTGATTCTTAAGTGGGTGGCACAATCAATGCTGCAGGCCCACTAGTAGCACTTAATTTACAGGTCCTGGGCACAGTTTGTGCCACCTTACTAGGGATTTACAAGTAAATTAAATATGCCAATTGGGTATAAGCCACTCTTACCATGTTTTAAGGAGAGACCACAACCACTTTAGCCCAGGTTAACAGTGGTATTGTGCACAGAGTCCTAAGGCCAGCAAAAAAGGAGATCTGAAAGCAAAATGTTAGGGAACGCCAAAGAGTTTTAGGTAGCAAGCAGCTCCTCTCTGTTGAACACTATGGTGGTCATTACAATCCTGGCGGACGGTGTTAAAGCTGTGAAAATACCGCAAACAGGCCGGCGGACAAAAAAATGGAATTACGACCCTGGCGGAAACCGCCAACAAAGACAGCCACTTTAACACACCGCCGCCACGGCGGTACAGACAAGCAGCACAGCGGTCACCGCCAACAGACAGGCAGGAGACAATGTACCGCCCACACTATCACAACACACCAGTCCGCCACCTTTTCCAGGGCGGATTCTCCGTGGATAAAAACACAGTGGAAACAGCTTTTGCTATGGGAAAACGCTCACCTCTACACACTCCGCGAGGAACGACGACTCCATGGAGCCGGAACTACAAATACTACCTGCCCTTGTCTTTCTGCTCCTCTACGACCAACAGCGACGTAGGCGCAGAAGATACTGGTGAGTACTGCATGTATGACACGGGGGAGGGGGAGGCAAAAGTTAGGGGGACACCCACCAAACACCCCGACCCCCATCCTCGCATATCACAACATACACACCAATGCAGTCACAAAAATCACAGTAACAACCCACAATCCCCCCGGAAGAATGCAAAGACAAAGCGAATTGCGGTCAAACATTGTATTGTGCCAATATACATGTCATACAAAAATATACTGATATATATCACGAAATCTGTCATAATTAAATATACAATACAAGAAGTAGTGCCGATATGTACACAGCAATGTCCGTGCACCAACAGTCCAAAAATGCATGGGCGAGGCCCACAATAGATACCTGACCAAAATCTGAGAGAACTCTGCCGGGGCATCAGATAGAAACACTACAGGCACCTCAGGGGGAAGGGAAAGGGGGGCACCTCAGCCACATGAATGCGAAGCCAGATCCACGACGGGGCTCCATGCCCATTGATGTATCCTTACAGTGGGTGGGTTGCCCACTGTTCAATCCTGGGGAGTGCAAAGCCACAGTCTCACAAGTCTTTACAGTGGCTGGGTTGCCCACTATGCCATCCTGGGGAGTGCAAAGTCACAGTCTCACAAGTCTTTACAGTGGGTGGGTTGCCCACTGTGCCATCCTGGGGAGTGCAAAGCCACATTTTCGCAAGTAGATGCAGTTCTCTACTGGTACTGGGTGGGACTGGTGCCCAGACTGGATGAGTCTCCCCGTGAAAGTTCATGTCCTGTCACTGTCCCAGCTGCACATGGGAGAACGATGCCTGATGTGGCGGCCTATTCATACCCACACGGTGTCTGCCCTGTTCAGCGGTCTTCATCATGGCAGTCTTTTCCCTGTTCAGCGGTCTTCACCATGGCAGTCTTTGCCCTGTTCAGCGGTCTTCACCATGGCAGTCTTTGCCCTGTTCAGCGGTGCTCTGCCATGGCGCTCTTTGCCCTGTTCAGCGGTCTTCACCATGGTGGTCTTTGCCCTGTTCAGCGGTCTTCACCATGGCAGTCTTTGCCCTATTCAGCGGTCTTCACCATGGCGGTCTTTGGCCTGTTCAGCAGTGCTTTGCCATCGCGCTCTTTACCCTGTTCAGCGGTCTTCACCATGGCGGTCTATGGACTGTTCAGCGGTGCTCCGACATGGCGGTTCGGATACTGACATTGGTGTGTGGCATGACGAACTCCACACTGGACATTGGTGTGTGGCATGACGAACTCCACACTGGACATTGGTGTGTGGCATGACGAACTCCACACTGGACATTGGTGTGTGGCTTGACGTTCCATCATTGCCCAGCAGGGCTGTGGGATCCTGGACCCTCCTGGGCTGTGACTCCTGCGGTGGTCTCCTGACCAGTAACAATACTTGTGCCCTTCTGGGCTGTGACTCTGGCGGTGGCGGTGGTCTCCTGACCAGTGACGATACTTGTGCCCTCCTGGGCTGTGACTCTGGCGGTGGCGGTGGTCTCCTGACCAGTGACGATACTTGTGCCCTCCTGGGCTGTGACTCCGGTGGTGGCGGTGGTCTCCTGACCAGTAACGATACTTGTGCCCTCCTGGGCTGTGACTCTGGCGGTGGCGGTGGTGCCCTCCTGGGCTGTGGCTCCGGCGGTGGTCTCCGGACCAGTAACGATACTTGAGCCCTCCTGGGCTGTGACTCCGGCGGTGGTCTCTGGACCAGTAACGATACTTGGGCCCTCCTGGGCTGTGACTTCGGCGGTGGTCTCTGGACCAGTAACGATACTTGGGCCCTCCTGGGCTGTGACTCCGGCGGTGGTCTCTGGACCAGTAACAATACTTGGGCCCTCCTGGGCTGTGACTCCGGCGGTGGTCTCTGGACCAGTAACGATACTTGGGCCCTCCTGGGCTGTGACTCTGGCGGTGGTCTCTGGACCAGTAACGACGGTGCTGGCAGTTGTGTCTGGACCGCCGGCAATGATGGCGCACTTCTCCGCCGTGACACTCACAACAGGTTGGGGAGACTTCCTCTGGACCTTCCCCACCTTCTTTGGAGTTACAGCTGACTCACCAATCGCCTTGGATCCCATTTCAGTTGTTGTCCCACCAGGAGTCTTGACACAGTCCCGTCGTCCACTCTCCAATTTCAGAGCCTTTACAAGGGGTGGGCTGACAGTGCCTTGGCTCCAGGTCCTACTGCCTGCCCTGGTGGACGGTGCACTCCAAAAACCTGGAACACGCACCACTGGTACTGGAGGCTTTTTGGCTGGAGCGCTACGACGGGACTGATGAATTGGAGGGGGTGGGGTGGGGGCAAAAAGGTCAATTTGACATAGGGACAGTTTCTGACGGACACTGGGATGGGTAGCTGGAGGGGGTCTGGGAGTGGAGGAAGAGGAGGTGGTTGTAGGAGGTGTCACTTTAGGTGTTTTGGGTGCAGGTGCAGGTCCTGGAGGCTGTCGTGAGGTGGATGGTTGTTGGGTGAGTGATTGCCGGCGTTTGTGTACTTTGGGAGGGGGCGTCACAGACACACTGGGAGAGGACACAGGGGACGTGTAAATGGCAGTGGAGGTGGTGAGTGCAGGTGAGTGGCTTGTGGTGCTGGGTGTCCTGGTGCGAGTCCTAGTGCCTGTAGATGTGGTGCATGCAGGTGTGTGTGTAGACGAGACTGGGACGGAGGAGGGAGAAGAGGAGGAGGGGGACACAGTGGAGACAGTGGATGTTGCTGTGTCTGTATGGGTGTGATGCTTGTGTGAGTGCCTGTGGTGTGTGTGGTGCTTATGTTTGCCTGAGCTTCCCTTGGGTGTTGACGTGTGTGCATGCTGGTCTGTAGGTGTGCTTGGGATGGGCTGGGGCACAGGGGATTGGGTCTGGGTGGAGGAAGTTGGAGGGGGGAGGCTGGACACAGGGACAATGGCTGCCATCAGTGCTGAAGCCAGAGATTGCAGGGTTCGCTGAAGGACAGCCTGACCAGAATGAATGCCTTCCAGGAATGCATTACCCTGTTTCAACTCTCGTTCTACACCCTGGATGGCATTCACAATGGTAGACTGCCCAACAGTGAGTGACCTGAGGAGGTCAATGGCCTCCTCACTCAGGGCAGCAAGGGTGACTGGGGCAGGGCCTGAGGTGCCTGGGGCGAAGGTGATGCCCACCCTCCTGGGTGAGCGGGCACGGTGCCACTGTACCTCCGCCTGATGATGCTGATGTACAAAAGGACAGGGAGAGCAGGAAAAGAGGGGGTGACAGAAGAAAGAGAGTTTTAGTGCATGGCATACCGCTACCGTTGGCGGACAAGGCAGACGCAGCAGCCCCATGCATTACGCCGTGCTCCTGGCCTCTGCACATGCAATTTCTGGGATATGGCCTACATGGCAATGGTAGAAATCTGCGCACATGGATGGCAAAGGGGCAACTATACCTCAACTTGCCACTGTTCTGAGCTGGGGTAGAGTCCCACATGGCCTACATTACGGAGGGGCCTTGCCTACCTAACTCGCCCTGGCCTAGGGACACCCACAGCCCACCTCCCCCACCCAGACACCTCCACTGCATGCAAAGTCCACAGAATGAGGTTGTACTCCCCCCTTGTGTCTGCTGTGATGTCCTTAAGCACCCATCCAACTCCTGGTAGGCTACCGCCAGGATCCGGAACATCAGGGGGGTCATGGTGCGACAGGCACCCCTCCCACGTTGGGAGGCCATCCCCAGCTGAGCCTCCGCCGTCTTCTTGCTGCAGCGGCGAATGTCCTCCCATCTCTTCCGGCAGTGGGTGCCCCGTCTCTGGTGGGCCCACAGGGTCCGGACTTCCTTGGCGATCGCACGCCAAATGCCCCTCTTCTGGTGGGCGCTGACCTACATGACATGCACAAGGATAGAGGAACAGTCATTACCTACTGCATAGTCAATGTGAGTGGCCCCCTCCCAACTCTGGCCATGTGGCCCATTCATCCCCATGCATTTCTGTTCTTAGAACTCTGCCCCCTTCCCTCTCCCACCCAGCCCTGTCCACCCAGGCCTAGCCCATCCAACGTGCTCCCTGTGTACTGACCTGTTGGTCTGAAGGACCGTAGAGTAGCATGTACTGGGGGAGGACCCCATCCACAAGTTTCTCCAACTCCTGTGCAGTGAAGGCAGGGGCCCTTTCCCCAGACGCAGCAGCCATCGTTGCTTCCAGACCGAGGTCACAGCAGCACTGGCAGTGTAGGTCCTCTCCTGTCGAAGGTCAGGTATCTAGTGATTGAAGAGATAGAAAATGGCGGTGACTTCCGCGGCGGTGACGTCCGCGGCGGTGCGCATCATCACCGGCGGCGCACCTGTTCATTGGCTCCTGGGACCCATAGGGTCCAAGGTTAACCAATGCAGCATTGCGCCGTGGTCTACGACCGCCTACTGCGACGGTGTCCAACGCGAGCGCAGTTACACCACAATCACATTGTCCCAGTTTAGAGGTCAGGCAGCCGCCATTTCAGGGGCCCACATGGCTTCATTTACTACTGCGTCACACATACCGAGGCCTACACTCAAAACATATCCAGGAAGGGTTAATTGTCTGTTGTAGTCTTGTGTGTGACTGTGGGTACATACCTGGAGGAATGGTGACTGTTTCTTCGCTGTTGTCCTTCTTAGGCACCGTCAGTTGGGACATATGGGAAGATGGCGGAATCCGCCGGTGTACCGACCGCTGGCGAACCTGTTGATAATGGAAGAGAGACATTTGATCGTGACCTACCGGTTTGACCGTGCCACAATCCAGCAACTATGTACCCAGTTGGAGCCAGACCTGATGTCACCAATCCGCCATCCGACTGGAATCCCCCCTGACGTGCAGGTGCTGTCAGTGCTCCATTTCCTTGCAAGTGGGTCATTTCAGACTACTGTGGCCATGGCATCAGGGATGTCCCAGCCCATGTTTTCCAACGTTTTGTCCAGAGTGTTGTCTGCCCTGCTGAAACACGTAAGGAGATACATCATTTTCCCTGAGGTGGAGGATTTGCCTACAGTGAAAGGTGACTTCTATGCCCTTGGACATAACCCCAACGTCATAGGTGCCATTGATGGGACCCATGTAGCTCTGGTCCCCACCGCAGGAGTGAACAGGTGTACAGGAACAGGAAGAGTTATCATTCGATGAATGTCCAGATGGTCTGTTTGGCAGACCAGTACATCTCGCAGGTAAATGCAATGTTCCCTGGCTCTGTGCATGACGCCTACATCCTGCGGAATAGCAGCATCCCTGATATGATGGGTGAACTCCAGAGGCACCGTGTATGGCTATTGGGGGACTCTGGTTACCCCAACCTTTCTTGGCTATTGACCCCAGTGAGGAATCCCAGGACCAGGGCAGAGGAACGGTACAATGAGGCACGTTGGCGGACTAGGAGGGTTATCGAACGCACCTTCGGCCTCCTGAAGGCCAGGTTCAGGTGCCTCCATATGACAGGTGGGTCCCTATTCTACTCACCGAAGAAGGTGTGCGACATCATCATCACCTGCTCCATGCTCCATAATTTGGCATTGCGACGCCAGGTGCCTTTTCTGCATGAGGATGATCCAGATGATGGTGTTGTAGCAGCGGTGGAGCCTGTGGAGCCTGTGGACAGTGATGAGGATGAATCTGAGGAAGAAGAAAACGACAACAGGGAGTCAGTCATAGAGCAATATTTCCAGTGAGACACAGGTGAGTACATTTTCAGGTTTAACATGACATTAACTTTCACACGTCTACCTCTATCCTGTACCTACATTTCACTCACTATTTGTTAACTGAGTTGTCCCCTTCCATTTCAGTTTCACAAATGTTGTAACCTACATGTCAACAGCTTGCACCCTTGAAGGGCTTGTGATGAGTGACATTGGTATGTTGGCCTTCCAATGGGTAACCCTTTTTGACAGTGTAATTGACAATACAAAGTTCAAAATCATAGACTGACTCCAGTTTTATCAGTGTTTCAAGGGTGTTTATTTAAGTGCTAAAAAATGAAGGGGGGTTGTGAAATGGGGATGGGTTATGGTGGAAGAATGTCCATGGCAGAGTCCAGTCTATTAGTCTCACAGGTACATTGCACATCTGGCCATTGGAAGTGGAGCTGGGGCAGTTCCAATGTGGACAGGGTAACAAAGTGGGACAGTTGGGGGACAATCAGGGTAGTCTTATTTCCTGGCGGGGTCTTGCCATCTTGCTCTGTCCTGTTCCTTGATCTCAGGGACCGCTTGCGTGGTGGTTGTCCGTCTGCAGGGGGTGGGGTTCTGGTGTGTTGGTCCTGTGGCAGGGCGTCCTGTCCACTAGCGCCGGCGGAGGTGGTGGGCATCTCTTCGTCCTGGCTAGTGTCAGGGGCCCCTTGGAGTGCCACGGTGTCCCTCAAGTTCTTTTGAATGTCCGTCAGCACCCCTATGATGGTGCCCAGGGCGGAGCCCATGGTCCTGAGCTCCTCCCTGAACCCCAAATACTGCTCCTCCTGCAGACGCAGGGTCTCCTGCAACTTGTCCAGGACCGTAGCCATCGTCTCCTGGCAGTGGTGGTATGCTCCCATGATGGAGGAGACGGCGTGGTTGAGAGTAGGTTCCCTTGGCCTGTCCTCCCTCTGTCGCATAGCAGCCCTCCCAGTTCCCCTATGTTCCTGTGCCTCCATCCCCTGGACCTTGTGCCCACTACCACTGCCCCCAGGTCCCTGTTGTTGTTGGGGTGTTGGGTTAGCCTGGGTGCCCTGTAGTGGTGGACACACCGCTAATTGACCTGTCCCGGGAAGGGGGGTATGGGCCTGTTGGGTGGGTGCTGTGCTGGTGTTACCAGAGGGTGGCAGCTCGGTGTTGGGCTGTGGCTCGGCAAGGGGAACCGACTGTCCTGAGGCCCACGATGGTCCGGGCTGGTCATCAAGATCCAGTAGGGCAGAGCTGCTGTCGTCACTGTGGGCCTCTTCTGGGGGTGGAGTGGTGTTGTCTGGACCCTCTGGTGTGGTGACGTTCCTTCGGGTTCCTGCGGGGGTATAAGTACATGATTATTGCATGTGTGTGTTTCATGGTGTGCAATGGTTGGGTGTGCGTGTACACCAGTACTAGCATTCCTGTGTGGGGGCTTGTGTGCTGATGGTTGGTGGGTGTTCTGGGTATGTGCAGTGGGCATGCTTTAGTGATGGGTATCCATGCTTAGTTGTGTCATGCAGGTCTTGGGGTTGGGATGGGTGGTTGGTGTTACGGGTACATTAGTGAGGAGTTAGGGTGTTAGGGGAGGGTGTGAGGGTGGGGGTGTGTGATAGCATGCAGGTAGGGTGGGGGATATGATAGTTAAAATTTTACTTACCAGTGTCCGTTCCTCCAACGACTCCTCCGAGGCCCTCAGAATGCAAGATGGACAGGACTTGCTCCTCCCATGTTGTTAGTTGTGGGGGAGGAGGTGGGGGTCCGCCGCCAGTCCGCTGTACCACGATGTGGTGTCTGGATACCGTTGTGATGCTATTAATGATGTTTGACCAATGACTTTGTGTTTCACCACTGCACATATTAGTTGCTCAATGTTCATCAGTAGCACATTGTGGGCCTGATTTTGACCCTGGCGGACCGCGGAGGCCGTCCGCCAAGGTACCGCCGCTGAATGACCGCACCGCGGTCAAAAGACCGCGGCGGCCATTTAGACATTTCCTCTGGGCCGGCGGGCGCTCTCCAAAAGAGCGCCCGCCGGCCCAGAGGAAATGCCCCTGCAACGAGGACGCCGGCTCAGAATTGAGCCGGCGTAGTTGCAGGGGTGCGACGGGTGCAGTTTGCACCCGTCGCGTATTTCAGTGTCTGCTTAGCAGACACTGAAATACTTTGCGGGGCCCTCTTACGGGGGCCCCTGCCGTGCCCATGCCATTGGCATGGGCACGGCAGGGGCCCCCAGGGGCCCCGCGGCACCCCCTACCGCCATCCTGTTCCTGGCGGGCGAACCGCCAGGAACAGGATGGCGGTAGGGGGTGTCAGAATCCCCCATGGCGGCGCAGCAAGCTGCGCCGCCATGGGGGATTCTAAGGGCAGCGGTAAACCGGCGGGAGACCGCCGGTTTGCCTCTTCTGACCGCGGCTGAACCGCCGCGGTCAGAATGCCCTGCAGGGCACCGCCGGCCTGTCGGCGGTGCTCCCGCCGACCCTGGCCCCGGCGGTCTCAGACCGCCGGGGTCAGATTGACCCCCTGTATGTTTTGTTCAGCCTAGCCGCCTATTGGCTTTGACATGGCATTAGCCATTACTTTCTGTATCCAGTTTAGCCGCCTACTGGCTTTGACATTGCATTAGCCATTACATTCTGTATTCTGCCTATTGGCTTTGACATGATGTATTCAGCTCAGCTGCCTATTGGCTTTGACATGATATTAGACATTGCATTTTGTATTCAGTTCAGCTGCCTATTGGCTTTGACATGACATTAGATATTACATTTGATATTTAGGTTAGCTGCCTATTGCCTTTAACATGAAGTTAGACATTGCAGTTGAGAATCCAAGCTGTATTTTTCCAAGCTGTGTTTTTGCACAAGATGAACCAAGATGTTTTCTTCACACCAGACTAGACCTGATAAGAGAGAGTACATTTGGTGTTTTCCTTTCTGCTCAGGCTTGGGAAGAGGAGAAGTCGAGGAGATCTGGCCAGTCTCCAAAGGCTTGCGTAGTTTTCCCAGGTCTGACAGGAGGGGGCACGCTTTTGTAGGGATGACTCGGGCTTCAGAGATTGAGTTTGGAATCTGCTGGACTTCGGGCTGGAACTTGGTGCCAGTTGCCAGTCTCCCGTGTGGGTAGATTATTTCTTTCTCGCAGTTGACCGGAGTCATCAACTTGCAGACCCCAGAAAGATGAAGCTGTAGATAGGCCTTACACTGTGAAGTATTTGTTTTGCTTTGCATTCAATATCTTATCAATATCTTATATATATATGTATATATAACCTGCTGTGTACATTGCAACTGAGAAGTACTCATTTGAACGTGTGCTTGAAAACTAATAATTCATCCCTCAAGAACTTGTGGGTGGGGAAGAATTAACAACAATAAAGGTCTTCTTTGAACTCAGAAGTGCATTCTTGATATGTTCTGTAAGCTCTGATACGAGATAAGAAGGAAAGCAGAACAACCGTGGAACGCACCTTCCCCCGTAGGTCGTTCCACCTCTTCCTGATGTCCTCCCTATTTCTTGGGTGCTGTCCCACAGCGTTGACCCTGTCCACTATCCTTTGCCATAGCTCCATCTTCCTGGCTATGGATGTGTGCTGTACCTGTGAGCCAAATAGCTGTGGCTCTACCCGTAGGATTTCCTCCACCATGACCCTGAGCTCCTCCTCAGAGAAGCGGGGGTGTCTTTGGCGTGACATGGGGTGGTGTGTGTGAGGTGTGGGGTGGTGTATGTGGTGATGAGTGTGGTGAGTGTAGTGGTATGTGGTGTTTTGTGCGTGGATGTTGTGTGGGTGATTGTGTAGTGTGCCTCTGTGTGATGGGGTTCTCTATTCTGTGCTGTCTCTCTATGGCCTTCTCTCTACTTTTGGGTCGTAGGGGTTTGTGGGTGATGTGGGTGTGTGTTTTATATTGTGTTGGGTGTGTGGGAGTGGTGTGTGTATGTATATCAGGTGTGTGTGTTTGGATTTGTCCAATGTGGCGGTGTTTTGGAGCTGTGTGTGTATTTTGAGCGCGGCGGTGTGTACCGCCAATGGAATACCGCGGTTGAAAGACCGCCGCATGGATTCGTGAGTCGTAATAGCATGGACGTGTTTCTGTTGGCGTGGAGGATTTGTTTCCGCATGTTTATAGCTGACCTTTGATGTGGCGGTATTGTGTGGGTGTCTGAATTTCGGCGGATTCCGTGATGTGTCTCATAATAGCTGTGGCGGTATACCGCCGCGGCGGCGGTGTATTGGCGGTCTTCTGCACGGCGGTAAGCTCCTTTTACCGCCAATGTTGTAATGACCCCCTATAACATCACCAACACCCTAAAACTGCTCACCTCAAATATCAGTTTTTCTAGCAGAGGTTTTAAGCAGAGGATTATCATAGTGCCGTCCAGGCTGTGCTAGAAAAAATGACAAAGTCCTTCGCCATTTTTGCAGCAAAGTCTTTAAGCCCAGGGTTAGCTAGTGCCATCCATGGTGACCTGATAAATGACAAAAGACTTTTATCACTTCAAGCGAAGAATTACAGCTTAGTTTTGGCAAAATACCATCCAAGCCAGCCTGGAATGAATTAAAGCAGTCCCTAACATTTGTTTTGCGCTTACTAGAGCCTGTCAGAGAGACATAGTTTTGTCTAGACACAAAGAAGCACCCATAACATATTAGTTGTTGAGGGCTGTAGAGGGGAGGCCTAGGGCTCCAGTGGCCATTGCTGGCTCCCCTTGCAGGAGCTGGAAACTTACAATATTGCAAGGTACCCCAGTGCCTATCAAGGGCACCCTCAAAGCTTTTATTATTGAGGGCTGACTGGGGGAGCTCCAGGGACCCCAAGGCACCTGCTGGCACACCTTGCTGGAGCCTGTCACTTACATTATTGATGGGTTTCCTGGTGCCCAATTGGGCATCCACAATACCTTTATCATCAGGGGCCACAAAGGGAACCCCAGGGCCCCAATGGCCCTTGCTGGCTCACCAGCAACATACTTGGTGCTGGTGGGAGCTAGCTCCATTGCTTTGTTACCCACCCAGGCAGATGCAGCATTTTTCACTGCTCCCACTGGGACAGGAGCAAAGTTGTGTTCCCAGCCTGGGAGAGTGTGGGCAGGAAATAGATTTCTATTCCTTGCTGGAACTCTTCCAGCAGTATTCTAGTAGATGGAGTCTCCTGGACACTGTGATCGAGCTCCAGGGAGAGTAGCCCTACACACGTCCCACTCCCACAGACAAACACACTGACCCCGTGGAATAGGGTCCCTGGGACCTCTTGATGCTTGGGGACTGAGGCTTTATGCCCCCTTCCCTTTTTTTAAAATTATCAGCCTTGGGGGATGGGAAGTCTGCAGCCTGGGGCTGCATTTCAAGGCCCATGGCACCCATAGCCCTGTTGGTTCCCCATTCAGCACCCATCATGGGTGCCGTTGTGAGCCGCCTTCACTATTTTGCTCCAGGCCGGTTAAAAGCAGCATTTCCTTTGTTTCTGCCAGGTAGAACAATCTAGAATTTTGTTCCTGCCCAGTTGGGATCAGCTTTTATTTCTACTCCTTCCGGGTGGGAGCAATCTACAGTGTCTACAGTGTATATGTCAGTTATATTTCACCTTCATATTGTGAAATATAACTAGGACATACTTTGGCAGGACCTTGTTTCAACACAGTGCTCCAGTAAAATATTGCAAATACCACACCATGATAGAATACAAAAAAATTATCTTAAAAATTTGAGAATTTAAATAAACTTACAGGTAGCTTGTAGTCAGCAGGCTTCCTTCAATGTATGGTTAAATTGGGATTCATATTTTGCTTTCACCCACCGGGATACAGCATGCCCCACACATACAAAATAGATGAATTGGTCATCTCCCTTTTTCCATTGGCTCCCTTCACTTTGAGTGACTGCACAAAGCATGTTCACAAAATACTAAAACACTAAAATAATGCATTTCTCGTCAGTGCCATGGTTGTTCAAAATGTGTTTTTGTTGCATTTTTTTAGCTTTAAGTAGTATTTTGTTTGTCTGCACTTCGGTTGCCCAGTTATATGGTGGTTTGTTTTATTTGTCCTTTTTGAAGTTGTTGCTATAAAGCGTGTAAGGGAGTTTCTAACATTGTGGCTGCCTGCCATTTGACTGTTTGTTTAGGTTGTGGTTTGTTCTTCTCTTCTTCACAAATAATAATAATAACAACAATAATAATAATAATAATAATAATCATAATAATAATCAAATGCCTTGTGCCACTGAATGGAGTGTTATAAAAAACACTAGTATACCTGTCAAATCTGTAAACTTTCTTTAAACGTAAAATGTTTATTGAAAGCATATCCTGACAACTTTTCTATGAGGGCATGTATGTTTTTCGGCACATGCTTGCGACAACAAAATACAAAATGTAACCATCACACCAGGTTGCAAAGGCAAGATTTATTGCCTTTACCAGTGGCTGTTGTACCCTATGATCTCTCTCACTCACACCTACACTGACACTTATCTTTAGCCTACTATACAACTTGTGCCCAACTAGTCACCTGCAACCGCTACATTTTCCACCTCTTCATTTTTGTAAAATAATGAAATCTCCATATGCACCCTAGGCAACGTTTCTAAGCCTCCTCTCCCTTTCAACTCTATCAGTTTATCTTGGGTAACCACGCTAAAATATCGCTTACGTTTGTTTTTTGTTCTTCAGATCTCTTGGGGAAGAAATGACACATGAATCTGCTCTGAGTTTGAAGAGGTCAGGAGAGAATGGCTGGGGAGTGTAGCTGTCATCCATTTCCAGTGCACTGAAGCATTGCCTCCGTTTGGTATAAGAAACGCTGCAGCAGTGAGATACCTTCGCATTCAGAAAAAAGCCTTCTTGCATTTGGCAAATATCTCCAAGTACCATATCAACCTATATAAAGAAAAAAAATGAGAAAAGAGATTTCAGCCTTTTATAATCAGTAGAAAAGCAAAGCAATGATTTACGTCCCTTTTTTGGGCACATTGCGTCACTGGAGCGCCTCCCCAAAACCTTAGTAAGTAACCCGGCAGTGTGTAAAAATGTTTCAAACAAAGCAGCACTCCAATATCGTGCTCCAAAAATGTCATTATTTTGCGATTTATAATAATGGCATGTTAAAACAAAAATAGAAGCTCGTGGGGCATATTTACGAGAGGCTTGCGCTGCCGGAGCATTGACGCTCCGGAGGCACAAGCCTCTCAACCATATCTATGAGGCCACGCAAAGTTACTTTGCGTGGCTTTTTATGGCCTCATACATATGGAGTAAAGCAAAGCAGCACAGGTCACTGCATCACCTTACTATGTGCCAGGACAGTGTGTTCCATGGGCGCTGCATGGGTTTTCCATGCAACACCCATAGATTTTGACGCTGCCAAAAATTACTCATTGGCGTAATCCTAGGACAGCAGCAAACCTTACCCCACCCCTTCGGAGGTGTCACATGGAGAAATATTTGTATTTCTACTCTTTTTTCTTCTTTCCATGTGTGCTGCATTCAGCAGCAAATAGATAAAGAGATAACACCTCTGGGAATTGTTTTTGTGCAGGAAGGTGTCCCTACCTTCTCAAGAAAATCCTGCATGCAACACAGACACCTTGCACCATGGTGCAAGGGTATCTGCATGGTTACTAGACATCAAATTGTGTGCCAGCACGGTGGAAAGGACAGGAATGCAGCGTATTTCAAATTGGTGTAGGGCAGCACAGCAAGAAGACATGTCACATTGTCCTATGCCAGTTGCCCAGAAATATGGGCCCAGGTTTCTACATATTTTTGGCATAAACATAAGTTTCTGCTACTACTTTTCCTGCATTTCATTGCCACCAGCTTCTGGCTAGTGGTGACAGAAAGTTAAATTAGCACACCTGCTGTCAATAATTTCCTGCATAGTTTTGAGTACATTTCTAAATTCTGATGAAACGGAGAGGTAATGCCCTTCAATTAAGTTGTTAATTGTGGCATACCTTCTAAATGAGGACAAGTGAAGTAGATCATTTTCAACTGCCAGCTGAAATATTTAGGGCAAATTAATTAACATTGCTTGGCTCTTAAATTATTTAATGTGGTTTAGCAAAAAATTGATACATGAGAACTGATATCTTTTGATTATGTTTGTTTATTAGTTTTGACAATTTTGCTTATAGATTATACAAGACAGGATAACATTTCGTTGTTGCAAGCGATATTACTACGGATAGTAATAGGTTATCAGATATTCCAACAAATTGCAGTGTTTCATTCCTTATTTGTTTGAAGAGTCTATACATATACAAACATCTAGTTTTTCTATTTATATAACTGTTAACTGTAACAGACTCCAAACCAAGATATAACAAAATCAATAAAAATAAAAACCATGCTAGCGCATAATTGTGTGCCGCTCTGTGAGATATAGTATATGCAATACAGTGTGGGTTACAATTAACCAAGAAATGGATGGGGTTGGCAACATAAACAATCAATGCTGACATCCGGGTAAATATGGAGGTTGTGGATTAAGCATGTGTGTGTTGGTACTAAACGCCTGATTCATGGTGGGTGCAGATCGTTTTTAGCCTCTACTTTTAGAACTAATAGGTCCCAGTATTCCAGGCTTGTGGTAAGTATTCCCTTATCTCGAAGCCATCGGAGATGATAGGCTTCGGCTTTGGACCACAGCAATAAATCTTTTAACCATTGCATATGAGTGGGGGAGGCGGTGATTTCCGTGACATGGCTATCCTGCGTTTGAAAAGTACGAATGCTAGGTCAACAAACCTATGGAGATATTTATCTTTTTTCCATTTCATGCGAATACTGAACAGCAAGAGGTCAGTGTCACGGGTAGGGGGTGATCAGTCAATTCCGAGATCACCTCGGTAATTTTGTGCCAAGTAATCTGCAGAGTTGGGCAGTCCCATACCATATGATAAAATCCAGCTGAGGAGGAAGCACAACGTGGGCAAACCGGTTGATATGTAGGATACATCCGATGTAGGCGTTGTGGGTCCAAATATGCATGATGTATATAATTGAAATGGGTAAACCTAAATCGAGCATTACGGGAAATCTCTCCTATGGAGTGTAGCGCTAGGTTCCATTCTATTGCAGTCAGTGGTTGCGGCAATAACGTATTCCATTTTTCGTGTGCTGATTGTAAAAGGGTAATGGTGGGCACGCACAATGCTATACACAGGGTGGTAATAATGCGTTTAGTGGACGTGGCAGATAATATGGCATGTAATGCAGGAGACGTTGACGGTTCAGTAGTCACTGTGCCCCAGAGATGGAGCATGCACTGTATCAGGATATAGTAAGTGATAAATTGTCCCGATGTGATGTCATACGTGGTAATCATGTCCGTGAAGGATCTAAGCTTGCCCTCCGAGAAGAGATGGCCCACTCGGGTGGCCCCTTTTTCTGTACAGTAATTCCGGTCATGGGCTTGTGTATTCCTTTGATTCCGGGGATGTCCCATATGGGTATCTCTGGTGAATAAGCAATGTAAGGTCCTTTAGAATGTAGATAGCGGCGCCAACATGTGTGTGCTATTTTTAGTAGTGGAGTGGTAGTAGGACCGACTATTAGTGATTTTAACCAGGTGTATAGTGCCACGTTTCTCAGATGGGCCTGTATGTCTCTTGTTTCCGGGTGTAGCAGGGAGGTTAGCCATGAGCTCGGCCATTGCATTTGCGCCAATGCATAATATGACTCAAAATGTGGAACACCTAAACCACCTGCAGAGGTCTTTGTAGTTTAGAGAGAGCTACTCAGCGACGCTTGCATCCCCAAATTCGGTCCAAAAGCAAGCTATTCAACGTGTTGAAAAAAATACATGGTATCAGGTAGTGCTGAAAATCAATACAACAGCCGAGGGAGAATTAGCATTTTAGATATTGCCACTCTGCCCAGCGGCAATAATGGTAGCGAACGCCAAAAGGTGAGGGACGAGCATATATTCGTTAATGTTCTGTTTAAGTTGCCATCCAATAGATTTTCGGGTGTATGATATATATTGACTCCTAGATATTTAAAGGTATCATATTGCCATTGCAAGCGCAAAGTATATCCAGTAAGCCTGTCGGTTGGGGGGCACAATGTCAGCGGGAACACGCATGATTTAGGCCAATTGACCTGGAGACCCGAGGCTGTCCCAAAGCTTGTTAGCAGTTGTTCTAGTTCACGTAGTGTGGTGCGTACATCCCTTACATATACAAGAGCATCGTCCGCATAGAGGGACACCACATGGAATCGTTATGAGTCCCATATTCCCCAGGCTTGGGCCCGAGTGAGCAAATAGCATGCCAAGGGTTCAATGGCCAAGGCAAATAGGAGCGGTGACAATGAGCAGCCTTGTCTTGTGCCTCGCTGAATATTAAAGCAGTGCGATATAACCCAACCTGTCTTCACTCTGGCCAATGGTTCCCCATACAACGTCACGACCCAGCGTACAAGATGTGGGCCAAATCCCATTTTGTCTAGACATGCAAAGAGGTAATCCCAACCCAGGGTGTTAAAGGCCTTCTCTAATGTCTAGAGAGATTGCCACCCGATTTATGTCGCCAACTGTGGTATTGTGGATCAAATGTAAGAGGCATCTAATATTAAGAAATGTGGTGCGACCAGGTATAAAACCTAACTGGTCATGGGGTACTAATGTGTGCATTACAGGCAAAAAACGGTTGGCTAATATCTTTCCCAGGATTATACAGTCTAAATTAAGTAAAGACAAAGGGTGATAGGACCGTACATCCGTTGGGTCACAGCCCGGTTTAGGCAACACCACAATTAGGGCTTCCCGCAAGGAATGTGGTAAGGAACCTCTTTCAAATGCTTCCTGATAGACCTCCAGCAGCCGAGGGAGGAGGGTGGTAGGATGTGTGGCATAGTATTCAATGGGCAAGCCATCTATGCCTGGTGTTTTGTTGCGGGCAATTTACATAATGGCTGTTTTGATCTCCTCTAATTGTACTGGTTCCTCTATTCTAGTGCGCTGCGGGTCCATTAGCCTAGGAAGGGATACCTCCCCTAAAAAACTACGCACGACCTCCACACTCAGGTCAGACGGTTTTTCATATAATTGTTGGTAATAGTTGCGAAAAGTAGCATTAATAGACAATTGTGAGGTGGCCATTGTGCCATCCGGCGTCTTTATGGACATAGCCGGTATGTCATGGTGTACCCCTTGGAGAAGCCAGGCCAACACTTTGCCCGAGCGGTTTCCCTGGGCATGTTGCAGAGCCGCTCGTGTACGATAGTCGTGGTGGCTTAAAGTGGATTCCGCTTTGTGTCTACGAGTTCGGAGCTGGCGTAGGTATGACGGTGAAACAGTGCGCATTGCGTCACTTCCGCCTGTCGCAAGTCCCACTCTATCTCAGAGAGATCACATAGTAGTTGCCGCCTAACTCCCCAGGTCAAAGACATGCAGTGTCCTCTGATTATTACTTTGTGAGTTTCCCCACTCTATCGCCCGGGAGGAGGTAGCACCCGCATTGGTTAGAAAATATTGTCGGATAGTTTGTAATAGTGACTCACAAAACGGGGGATCTAATAAAGCCTCAGTTTGCAGGTGCCAGGTAGGTATGGAAGTGTGTGGTAAACCCCAGGTTAGTATCGCTGTCAGTGGATTATGATCTGAATGTGTCTTGACTAAGTATTCTGAGCGATCTAAGAGGGGTCCATTGTTAGTAGAGCTAAATAGGAAATCTATCCTAGTGTGAAGGTCATGCACCGGGGAGTAGAATGAGTATTCACGGTCGTGTGGGTGACCTATGCACCATATGTCCCCGAGTCTCATATATGTGCTCCAGGACTGAAAGTGGTGGGCGTTACGAGTACTATTTGCTGCTGATAGCGGGGGATGGGAGCGATCCAATTGGGGATCCATAATGCAATGAAAGTCTCCACCCCAGATCGTCGGAACAAGTGGATCCTGGAACAACTCTGGTGTGAGGGAATCTAAAAACTGTGTTAGATTTGTATTAGGAGCATAGACACCCACCAAGTTAATGGGCATGCCATCTAGGTTGCCTTCCAGTATGACATATCTGCCGTCCACATCTATGGTCTGTGATGTAAGGGCAAAGGGAGTTCCATGGACCTCCCAGATTAAGACACCCTTAGCATATGCAGATGTGACAGTACCATATGTTTGCCCCCGCCACCTGGATCGCAACTTGTTTAGTTCCACAATCGTAAGATGCGTCTGCTGAAGCATTGCAATATTTACTGCATGTCATTTGAGATATTTGTATTCTATAGCGCTTGGTATAAGTCGCCATACCCTGGACATTCCAGGTTAAGAATCTATATTGTGGCACATGGGACTTCGACAATATCTTAGACATCATTTCTAAGGCACTGCACATTAAATAACAGGTAACTGAGACTCACTATGCATATATATCGAACCACTCTTGTAATCATCTGCATTATTGTGTACACGTGTTTTGAACAGCGGTGCTGCTCAAAGCACTGACGTGTTAAGCATGGTAAAACATAAACATGAAAAATAAGGAATAACCCCAACAATAAGAACAATCCCCCCAGGGCCGCAGCCATACAGTATACCGCCCAATACGCACAAACAGGCATCAAGTACCAGTTACTATGATGTCTCGATGAACAACGTGTCCAAAGGTACATCTTTTGGGGGTGGTGACGGTGTATTTGTGAAAATGCCCCGCTTTGGGGCCCGTTTGGGATAATAAGAAAGTATATTGAGGTGGTGATTGTCCGCAGATAGTTTGCAGCATTGGCAAGGAAGGAGACAGAAGACGTTAGATTGTAGCGCCAAAGTTATTACTGGTTTGCAGTCAAATAAGATCATCCACTGATCCAGGCGTGACATGAGGTGTCCTATTGCTGCCTGTCTAGGAGACTTAAGAGCCAGTATCCGATCCCGATGGTAGTGCGTGTTCAGAGCGAAGAGCTCAATAGGAATTGGTCTGACATTTAGTTACTGTTTCAACTGCTCGGACTCGTTCCGCCGCTGCCTGTGTGCGGTCTGGTCGGGAGTTGGGTGGGTTCCTGCGACGTCTTCTTGGTTTAGGGGTGGTCCACGTGTCCGTCTCTTTCTCTTCTCCCTCTGTTGTCACCAGGCTGTTGGCATGTAGCCAGTTCCATACATCTTCTGGAGATTGAAAAACATGCGTTTTCTCTTGATCCATGACTTTAAGTTTCGCTGGAAATAGAAGAGCATATTTGATTTGCAAGGTGCAAAGCCGTTGCTTAACCGGCATAAAGGATCCCCTTTTACTTTGCACCTCCATTGTGTAATCTGGGCATTCAGATATCAATGCTCCTTCAAAGTGCCAAGGTCCTTTGGTACGAAACAAGTGAAGTATTGTATCTCGGTCGCGGAAGTTTAACAGGCGAGCTATGAGTGGACGCGGTGGAGCTCCCGCTTTGGGAGGGCGACCCGGTATACGGTGAGCTCTTTCTATGGAAAACAAAGAGGGTAAGCTGTCCTGAAACACCGTCGAGTGAAGCCAGTTTTCCAAGAACAGCTCGACACTGGGGAGTTCAGAACGCTCAGGGAAACCAATGAAGCGGATGTTATTGCGACGTGAGCGGCCCTCCGCATCTTCAGCCCTGTGGTGAAGGGCATTCAGTTCTTCCTGCATGGCTGTTATTTGCATTTGCATGGATTAGAAAGTCAGCGATACAGTTTGTGTGATGACCTCTGCCTGGGTGACCCTCTTCACAAGTTTACGATTGTCCACTCTCAGCAAGTTCACTTCCAAAGAGACCGAGTCTATCTTAGCTTCCAGTGAGGTTTTAGTATCCTGTATGGCATGTAAAATTGTTTCAAGTTTCTCAGAATGACCATTGAGTGTGGCTTCCAGATGCCGAAATTGTGCAGTTTGTGATGAGGGGTCCGTGATGTCAATCTTGGCTGTGTGCAAGTTGTCTCCCGGTGTTCTTGCAGGCCGTGGTTTCCCCATGGTTTGCAAGGGAGAAATCTATAGCAGCAAACAGATCCTCTCTGCATTGAGTCGCTATGAGTGGCGACCCAGCAATGGTTCTAGCACGGACAGGGATCTGCAGTTACCAGATGGCAGTCACCCAACCAGCGGTGCTATACAATCCCTAGTATCAATGCGCTGTGTAGTCAGTGTGCGCTACTAAGGGCGCAAGCCTGTAGTCTATGTGATCCGGTATACCAACGTGCAGGAAGGCCCAAGGGGAAGAAGGCCATTCACTGGGGTCCAGCCCAAGGTCTTTCATACAATGCGCCCAGTAGTCGTAGTGTAGCCGCACATGCTCCGATAATCCTATAGGTAGGCGCTTAGACGCTCTGTACTAGGAATGCCAAGTCTGAGTTTGCTACTTTATGACAATGTTTTTTTTTAAATCGGTGGCTCTGGCCCATGTGTGCCCGCGTGTACCTCTCCCCCAGGGCCCACGCTTTGTTGCGGCGTTCGTCTCAGCAAGACAGAGTGCATGCGTGCACCTGGTGTTACGGTCTTGTGCTTCTGTGCCAGTGATAGCATGCACCCCTTCTTCCCTTCTGCAGTAATTCACTCACTGCGTTAACGAGCTACAGGATGAGAGCAGCCCTTCGAGCACCGCCTTGCCGCATCCGTCCCCGTCGGTGCGAGGGCCTCCTCTGTCAAGCGCAGCGCCGGTAAGTTCCGCACAGCGCGACTGCCATTGCGGGGCCACTCCGTTGGTCTCGGCAGGCAGGCCAGGCAGCAGGCACGCTGTCTACGATCTATCGGCGGGCCCGGCTCGCCGGGTTAGGTGTTAGGTTGCGCCACAGGCCTGAGCCGCCTTCTTCCCTTCTGCTGCAGCCTCTTTTATTGCGGGCCGATCGGGGTCTGCCACGTCAACATCCACCTCTCTATTACAGTCCAGGGGTCCAGCGTGCGAGGGTTAGGCTTATATGTTGCAACACTATCAGGGTGACCCTGCGGCATTGATTAGGCAGGATAATATTCGGGCCCTGTGCGGAGCTCGCTAAAGAGCATCCGATGCGGTCGCCATCTTGGACACGCCCCCATGAAAACTGATATCTAATAGAGAATATTTGTAGTATATAATTTATCGTCAAAATATGCTTTCATTATACTTTAAGGCAATTTATGAAACACCACATTAGACTGGGTCCATCTAGCTGGTGTTTTACAAAACATTCATTGCAAAACAGCAATCATTGGTATTTGAGTTGGTTTGTAAGGAAAAGTAACGCAAATCAGAGCAAAACACTGCTTTGTGTTACTTAGCAAAAAGGGGGCATTATACGGGTGGTACATGGATGTTTCCATGCAACCATCCATGCCTTTTTAAGCAAAACCCTATCAACAAACAACACTAGCCAGGGTTTAGCACCAAAAGATAACGCCATTTGAAAGGAGATGTTAAAAGAGAGATGTTTTCATTTCTCCTTTCTTTTCTGACTTTGCATGCATGCTGCACTGTGCAGCACGCATACAAAGTAGGAAAAGTGTTAAAATGTGTCTATGCATAGTATTTTGTACTGGAAGGTTACCCTTCCAGTACAAAACCCATGTGATACTCACACTCACATACCCTTGCACTATGGAAGAAAGGTGTGCGTGTAGCGCTTGGCAGCAGAAATCAGTGCTGTGCAAGGGAGAGGGAAAGAGAGAGCATTTCTCTGTAGATATGACCCTCTCCTGCTCTTTTCTGTCACGCAACGCAGCACAGCATTTTTTACTGCTGAACTGTGTTGCCTGACAGATGTGTGAATATCAGCCCAGGTTTGATCTTTCAAGGAGGTATCGGGATAGGATAATTTTTGTAAATACCGAAAGAAGTAAGATTACATAAACATGTACATTTACCTTTGTGAATCAGAAACCTGGCTTTGCTGGCCACTCTAGCCAGTTAAGAAAAAAACACAGGTATTTTATTAAAACGTTCATAAAAGTCGAGGACCAGCGAGGGTGCCCATTTTAGTCACTTATTGACATCTATTGACAATACAGTTCCCAGGTGCAAGATTAGAGGGTGAAAAGCCATAGGGGTAATTTCAAAATATTGTTAATAAAGAGAGTTCTGCAGGTAGAAATGTGGTTCACAGAGATATATAGTATAGCTTGTGTATAATTTGTGGTCATAGAGTAGCTTAAGAATGTCTACCCCTGTCTGTCCTTTCCTTTTTGCTTACTAATACTAATGGAATGTGAATGCATGCATATCCTAAGTTTGAGTATCAGTATCCACCATTTTATTCATAAGGTTTAGGGATACCTCCCCTAAAAAACTACGCACGACCTCCACACTCAGGTCAGACGGTTTTTCATATAATTGTTGGTAATAGTTGCGAAAAGTAGCATTAATAGACAATTGTGAGGTGGCCATTGTGCCATCCGGCGTCTTTATGGACATAGCCGGTATGTCATGGTGTACCCCTTGGAGAAGCCAGGCCAACACTTTGCCCGAGCGGTTTCCCTGGGCATGTTGCAGAGCCGCTCGTGTACGATAGTCGTGGTGGCTTAAGGTGGATTCCGCTTTGTGTCTACGAGTTCGGAGCTGGCGTAGGTATGACGGTGAAACAGTGCGCATTGCGTCATGCAATTCTGCCTGTCGCAAGTCCCACTCTATCTCAGAGAGATCACATAGTAGTTGCCGACTAACTCCCCAGGTCAAAGACATGCAGTGTCCTCTGATTATTACTTTGTGAGTTTCCCACTCTATCGCCCGGGAGGGGGTAGCACCCGCATTGGTTAGAAAATATTGTCGGATAGTTTGTAATAGTGACTCACAAAACGGGGGATCTAATAAAGCCTCAGTTTGCAGGTGCCAGGTAGGTATGGAAGTGTGTGGTAAACCCCAGGTTAGTATCGCTGTCAGTGGATTATGATCTGAATGTGTCTTGACTAAGTATTCTGAGCGATCTAAGAGGGGTCCATTGTTAGTAGAGCTAAATAGGAAATCTATCCTAGTGTGAAGGTCATGCACCGGGGAGTAGAATGAGTATTCACGGTCGTGTGGGTGACCTATGCGCCATATGTCCCCGAGTCTCATATATGTGCTCCAGGACTGAAAGTGGTGGGCGTTACGAGTACTATTTGCTGCTGATAGCCGGGGATGGGAGCGATCCAATTGGGGATCCATAATGCAATGAAAGTCTCCACCCCAGATCGTCGGAACAAGTGGATCCTGGAACAACTCTGGTGTGAGGGAATCTAAAAACTGTGTTAGATTTGTATTAGGAGCATAGACACCCACCAAGTTAATGGGCATGCCATCTAGGTTGCCTTCCAGTATGACATATCTGCCATCCACATCTATGGTCTGTGATGTAAGGGCAAAGGGAGTTCCATGGACCTCCCAGATTAAGACACCCTTAGCCTATGCAGATGTGACAGTACCATATGTTTGCCCCCGCCACCTGGATCGCAACTTGTTTAGTTCCACAATCGTATGATGCTTCTGCTGAAGCATTGCAATATTTACTGCATGTCATTTGAGATATTTGTATTCTATAGCGCTTGGTATAAGTCACCATACCCTGGACATTCCAGGTTAAGAATCTATATTGTGGCACATGGGACTTCGACAATATGTTAGACATCATTTCTAAGGCACTGCACATTAAATAACAGGTAACTGAGACTCACTATGCATATATATCGAACCACTCTTGTAATCATCTGCATTATTGTGTACACGTGTTTTGAACAGCGGTGCTGCTCAAAGCACTGACGTGTTAAGCATGGTAAAACATAAACATGAAAAATAAGGAATAACCCCAACAATAAGAACAGTCCCCCCAGGGCCGCAGCCATACAGTATACCGCCCAATACGCACAAACAGGCATCAAGTACCAGTTACTATGATGTCTCGATGAACAACGTGTCCAAAGGTACATCTTTTGGGGGTGGTGACAGTGTATTTGTGAAAATGCCCCGCTTTGGGGCCCGTTTGGGATAATAAGAAAGTATATTGAGGTGGTGATTGTCCGCAGATAGTTTGCAGCATTGGCAAGGAAGGAGACAGAAGACGTTAGATTGTAGCGCCAAAGTTATTACTGGTTTGCAGTCAAATAAGATCATCCACTGATCCAGGCGTGACATGAGGTGTCCTATTGCTGCCTGTCTAGGAGACTTAAGAGCCAGTATCCGATCCTGATGGTAGTGCGCGTTCAGAGCGAAGAGATCAATAGGAATTGGTCTGACATTTAGTTACTGTTTCAACTGCTCGGACTCGTTCCGCCGCTGCCTGTGTGCGGTCTGGTCGGGAGTTGGGTGGGTTCCTGGGACGTCTTCTTGGTTAGGGGTGGTCCACGTGTCCGTCTCTTTCTCTTCTCCCTCTGTTGTCACCAGGCTGTTGGCATGTAGCCAGTTCCATACATCTTCTGGAGATTGAAAAACATGCGTTTTCTCTTGATCCATGACTTTAAGTTTCGCTGGAAATAGAAGAGCATATTTGATTTGCAAGGTGCAAAGCCGTTGCTTAACCGGCATAAAGGATCCCCTTTTACTTTGCACCTCCATTGTGTAATCTGGGCATTCAGATATCAATGCTCCTTCAAAGTGCCAAGGTCCTTTGGTACGAAACAAGTGAAGTATTGTATCTCGGTCGCGGAAGTTTAACAGGCGAGCTATGAGTGGACGCGGTGGAGCTCCCGCTTTGGGAGGGCGACCCGGTATACGGTGAGCTCTTTCTATGGAAAACAAAGAGGGTAAGCTGTCCTGAAACACCGTCGAGTGAAGCCAGTTTTCCAAGAACAGCTCGACACTGGGGAGTTCAGAACGCTCAGGGAAACCAATGAAGCGGATGTTATTGCGACGTGAGCGGCCCTCCGCATCTTCAGCCCTGTGGTGAAGGGCATTCAGTTCTTCCTGCATGGCTGTTATTTGCATTTGGATGGATTAGAAAGTCAGCGATACAGTTTGTGTGATGACCTCTGCCTGGGTGACCCTCTTCACAAGTTTACGATTGTCCACTCTCAGCAAGTTCACTTCCAAAGAGACCGAGTCTATCTTAGCTTCCAGTGAGGTCTTAGTATCCTGTATGGCATGTAAAATTGTTTCAAGTTTCTCAGAATGACCATTGAGTGTGGCTTCCAGATGCCGAAATTGTGCAGTTTGTGATGAGGGGTCCGTGGTGTCAATCTTGGCTGTGTGCAAGTTGTCTCCCGGTGTTCTTGCAGGCCGTGGTTTCCCCATGGTTAGCAAGGGAGAAATCTATAGCAGCAAACAGATCCTCTCTGGATTGAGTCGCTATGAGTGGCGACCCAGCAATGGTTCTAGCACGGACAGGGATCTGCAGTTACCAGATGGCAGTCACTCAACCAGCGGTGCTACACAATCCCTAGGATCAATGCGCTGTGTAGTCAGTGTGCGCTACTAAGGGCGCAAGCCTGTAGTCTATGTGATCCGGTATACCAACGTGCAGGAAGGCCCAAGGGGAAGAAGGCCATTCACTGGGGTCCAGCCCAAGGTCTTTCATACAATGCGCCCAGTAGTCGTAGTGTAGCCGCACATGCTCCGATAATCCTATAGGTAGGCGCTTAGACGCTCTGTACTAGGAATGCCAAGTCTGAGTTTGCTACTTTATGACAATGTTTTTTTTTAAATCGGGGGCTCTGGCCCATGTGTGCCCGCGTGTACCTCTCCCCCAGGGCCCACGCTTTGTTGCGGCGTTCGTCTCAGCAAGACAGAGTGCATGCGTGCACCTGGTGTTACGGTCTTGTGCTTCTGTGCCAGTGATAGCATGCACCCCTTCTTCCCTTCTGCAGTAATTCACTCACTGCGTTAACGAGCTACAGGATGAGAGCAGCCCTTCGAGCACCGCCTTGCCGCATCCGTCCCCGTCGGTGCGAGGGCCTCCTCTGTCAAGCGCAGCGCCGGTAAGTTCCGCACAGCGCGACTGCCATTGCGGGGCCACTCCGTTGGTCTCGGCAGGCAGGCCAGGCAGCAGGCACGCTGTCTACGATCTATCGGCGGGCCCGGCTCGCCAGGTTAGGTGTTAGGTTGCGCCACAGGCCTGAGCCACCTTCTTCCCTTCTGTTGCAGCCTCTTTTATTGCGGGCCGATCGGGGTCTGCCACGTCACCATCCACCTCTCTATTACAGTCCAGGGGTCCAGCGTGCGAGGGTTAGGCTTATATGTTGCAACACTATCAGGGTGACCCTGCGGCATTGATTAGGCAGGATAATATTCGGGCCCTGTGCGGAGCTCGCTAAAGAGCATCCGATGCGGTCGCCATCTTGGACACGCCCCCATGAAAACTGATATCTAATAGAGAATATTTGTAGTATATAATTTATCGTCAAAATATGCTTTCATTATACTTTAAGGCAATTTATGAAACACCACATTAGACTGGGTCCATCTAGCTGGTGTTTTACAAAACATTCATTGCAAAACAGCAATCATTGGTATTTGAGTTGGTTTGTAAGGAAAAGTAACGCAAATCAGAGCAACACACTGCTTTGTGTTACTTAGCAAAAAGGGGGCATTATACGGGTGGTACATGGATGTTTCCATGCAACCATCCATGCCTTTTTAAGCAAAACCCTATCAACAAACAACACTAGCCAGGGTTTAGCACCAAAAGATAACGCCATTTGAAAGGAGATGTTAAAAGAGAAATGTTTTCATTTCTCCTTTCTTTTCTGACTTTGCATGCATGCTGCACTGTGCAGCACGCATACAAAGTAGGAAAAGTGTTAAAATGTGTCTATGCATAGTATTTTGTACTGGAAGGTTACCCTTCCAGTACAAAACCCATGTGAGACTCACACTCACATACCCTTGCACTATGGAAGAAAGGTGTGCGTGTAGCGCTTGGCAGCAGAAATCAGTGCTGTGCAAGGGAGAGGGAAAGAGAGAGCATTTCTCTGTAGATATGACCCTCTCCTGCTCTTTTCTGTCACGCAACGCAGCACAGCATTTTTGACTGCTGAACTGTGTTGCCTGACAGATGTGTGAATATCAGCCCAGGTTTGATCTTTCAAGGAGGTATCGGGTTAGGATCATTTTTGTAAATACCGAAAGAAGTAAGCTTACATAAACATGAACATTTACCTTTGTGAATCAGAAACCTGGCTTTGTTGGCCACTCTAGCCAGTTAAGAAAAAAACACAGGTATTTTATTAACACGTTCATAAAAGTCGAGGACCAGCGAGGGTGCCCATTTTAGTCACTTATTGACATCTATTGACAATACAGTTCCCAGGTGCAAGATTAGAGGGTGAAAAGCCATAGGGGTAATTTCAAAATATTGTTAATAAAGAGAGTTCTGCAGGTAGAAATTTGGTTCACAGAGATATATAGTATAGCTTGTGTATAATTTGTAGTCATAGAGTAGCTTAAGAATGTCTACCCCTGTCTGTCCTTTTCTTTTTGCTTACTAATACTAATGGAATGTGAATGCATGCATATCCTAAGTTTGAGTATCAGTATCCACCATTTTATTCATAAGGTTTAGGTAAAACTCACCAGTAATCAATATCATACTCAAGGTAAACATGTCTAGTCAATTTTTCGGTTTAGCTTTAAATGCTGCAAAAACTAATTGTGATAGCGTCAGATTTGGAGAAAGGTATATATTCATTATTACCCTACTAGTTTTAACACCATTAATTTGCAAACTGTCCAACAGAAGTGGAGAAACATCTTCAGAGGTGGAACCTACAGCAGTGACTTTTAATGAAACATTTATCAATGTTGTGCTCCCCTCACCAACTCATCCTCTTTTAATTGGCATGGCCTTCTTAAATTTCCATTGGATACTTTTTTATTGGACAAAGTTTCCTTTAGATAGACAGTATCATAAGATTTCATCACTTTTTCTTGGTAGAACAAAGTAAGTTAGTTACCTGGGAAGACGGTACCTCACTCGCAGTTAAGAACGTACACTGAAAAGTATGTAGCTGCTCTGAGTGATTTATCAGGAAACTACAGCTACCCAGACCCATGTTTCATTGAGGTAATTCAAGCAGTAAGTCTCATATAAGAATTCTCTTGACATATGCTTCATCTTCATCTCAAGTGCTGGAAGAAAACTTTGCTCCCTGTGATTTTGATATTGGAGTCGTTGTCAGGATTCAAGATCTATTATCATCTGTCTGGGCTGAGCTATTTCCCTTCTTGGTTTTTGCACAGATTAGCTTCCTGTATTTCTTACTTCATTTTTTTTTAGCTACATTTTAATTGTTTTATCTTTCTTTTTAGTTATAACAATTTCTAGCAGGTTTCTGTTGGATTCTGCATGGCATTTAAGCTTGTTGATGTTTTGGCAGTTATCACATTCTAGGGAATTATTCTTCTGTATTTGATTGGAATTGAATTAATGAGATTAGGAGTTTTTGCTACATTATTACCAAGAAAAACAGCGCATTGATGTTATTTTGATTATTTATTCTAGCAGTATTGTAGGCCTGGATTTCAGATGTTGGGGGATGCTTCTTATAAGTCATAGGTAACTTCAGTTGCTTTCAAAGTATACTCTTTGACAATCTCTCTGTCATAAATTGAAGTGTATGATATAAAATACAGACTCATTGACCTTACACTATCTAGGACTTCAAATAGTTTATTTAGAATTGGTGAACAGCTACAGACCGATGACTGAGGCTTTTACTCAATCAATCAATCAGGAATTTGTAAAGCACACTACTCACCCGTGAGGGTCTCAAGGCGCTGGGAAAAAAGGAGGGGTATTGGAGAGGGGGAGGTGCTTCTACTGCTCGAACAGCCAGGTCTTGAGAAGTTTCCTGAAGGTAAGGAGGTATTTGGTCTGGCGCAGGTGGGTGGGGCTCAGAATGTTCCACGCTTTGGCGGCGAGGCAAGAATGATCTACCGCTGGTTGTAGTTCTGCGGACGCGTGGGACGGTTGCGAGGGTGAGGTTGGTGGAGCAGAGATGCTGGGTCGGGTGTAGAAGGAGAACCATCTGTTGAAGTATTCTGGTCCGGGGGTTGTGCAGTGCATTGTGAGCATGGGTGAGGTGTTTGAAGGTGATTCTCTTGTTGACTGGGAGCCAGTGCAGGTTTCTAAGGTGGTCTGTGATGTGGCAGTGGTTGGGGATGTCCAGCATGAGGCGTGCAGAGGTGTTCTGGATGCGTTGCAGCCTATTCTTGAGTTTGGCTGTGGTTCCTGCATAGAGGGCATTGCCGTAGTCCAGTTTGCTGCTTACGAGGGCTTGGGTGACTGTTCTTCTGGTTTCGGTGGGTATCCATTTGTAGATCTTTCGGAGCATGCGGAGGGTGTTGAAGCAGGAGGAAAAGATGGCGTTGACTTGCTGGGTCATTGATAGTGAGGGGTCCAAGTTGAATCCTAGGTTGCGTGCATAGTCGGTGGGAGTCGGAGTGGTTCCGAGAGTGGCAGGCCACCAGGAGTCATCCCATGCGGAGCCGAAGATGAGGACTTCCGTCTTGTCAGAATTGAGTTTGAGGCAGCTGCTCTTCATCCATTCGGCGATGGCCTTCATTCCTTCATGGAGGTAGGTCTTGGCGGAGTCCTTGGTGAGGGAGAGGATCAGCTGGGAGTTGGTGGTGTATAAGATGGTGTTGTGGTTGTGGGATCCGGCGATATTAGCGAGCGGTGCCATGTATACGTTGAAGAGGATCGGGCTAAGGGATGAAGCCTAGGGTACACCGCAGATGATTTTGGTGGTCTACGAGCGGAATGGGGTGAGGCAGACTTTCTGGATTCTGCTGGTGAGAAAGGAGGTGACCCAGTCCAGAGCATTGCTGAGGCGTGAGCGTAGGGTGTGGTGGCAGCTGAGAGGTCCAGGAGGATGAGGGCCACGGTTTTGCCACTGTCCAGTATGGTTCTGTCGTCATCGGTGTCGGCGATGAGGGCGGTTTCGGTGCTGTGGTTGCTGCGGAATCCGGGTTGGGAAGGGTCCAGGGTGCGGTTCTCCTCAAGGAAGCAGGTTAATTGTCTGTTGACAGCCTTATCGATGACTTTTGCAGGAAAGGGGAGCAGGGAGATAGGCCGGAAGTTCTTGAGGTCCTTTGGGTTCGCCTTGAGTTTTTTGAGGAGGGCATTGATCTAGGTGTGTTTTCAGCTCTCCGGGAAGGTGGCAGACTCGAAGGAGCTGTTGATGATCTTCCGTAGTTGGGATGCGATGACGGGGCTTGCTTTGTTGAGGATGTGGTGAGGGCAGGGATCAGGTGGAGAGCCAGAGTGGATGGTGTTCATGATTTCGATCTCTTACTCAAGAATTAGTTAAAGTAGGTAATTTTAAGTTAATTGCAGCTATAGAAGTACCTAGTACTTTTAGGGTCTTAACTTGTGCTACCATTTGTACCAATTACCACTTTAGAGCATTAATTGTTGTTTCTATTATTCTTAACATAGTGTTTTAGGCCTGTCTGTCTTAGAGTGGTCTTCCCCAAACTGTTTGCCTTTTTCCCTCCTGTTTTGTGAATGTGTTTTTTGGTTGGGCTTAGGATTCTCTGCAATTTACTAATGTTAACCAGTGCTAAACTGCTTGTGCTCACTCCCTAAACATGGTAAAATTGGCTGACACCTGATTGGCATATATAACTCGCTGAAAAGTCCATAGTAAAGAGGTACACCAGATAACCAGGCCCTGTAAATTAAATGTTACTAGTGGGCCTGCAGCACTTGTTGTGCCACCCACTTAACTAGCCCCTTTAAACATGTATCCGTCATGCTACTGCAGTCTGTGTGCTCTTTTAACCTGCCAGTAAGATCTGTCAAAATAAACCCCTTACCAGGCCTAAAACTCCATTTTTGCTACATATGTCACCCCTAAGGTAGGACCTAAACACCCCACGTCACAGGTTATAGTATATTTAATAAGTGGAACATGTACCATTAAGTTATACCTGTCCTGGTAGTAACAAACTCACAAATTAGTTTTTCATTACTGTGAGGCCTACCCCTCCCCTAGGATAATATTTGGTTACCTTATTACATTAAATAAGTAATAACGTTTGTTTAGGAACAGGTTGAAATATCATGTTTGATGACTAAGGAATTGTAATTTAAAATCCTATTTAATTATAAAGTGAGATTTTAAGTCACACTTCTGAAATTGCCACTTTCGAAGGTTGTCATTTTCTTCTAACCATTTGGTGCATGCACCCGGTTCCTGGGTCACACAACTAGGTGTAGTTGGCCTTTGTGTATTCCTCCCAGACAGCCACACAACAGGGGAACATAGTGTTGGCAGGATGGGCCATCCTGACAGGATGAGGGGCTGGAGCTGTGCGCAGCACCACTTGCACTTCAAAGTCACTGCCCCAGCTCACACAAAAAGAACATCACATTAGCAATTTAGTCCAGACAGCCTTGGACAAGGAAAGGGAGCCAGGAAATTCCAGATCCTTCTGTGTGGGGAATCTCTAGGCGTTTTTTCCACTTGGAAGCTGGCACCAAGTATAAAATTAAGACCCTCAGACTCATCATCCAGTTTACTTCTGAAAATGCAGAGGGACTGTCCTGCTTCCTGTGGGCTGCTATGTACTTCAGAGGACTGCCCTACAGTACCAAGAGGACTGCCCTGCTGTGTAAAACCTGCCCTGTCCCCTCAGAATGCTGCCCTGCTGCTCGAGATATGTTTCTCAATTTGAACCCAAAACTTTCAGGGTGACTTCGGGGGCTAGTTGGCTGGCCTCCTGGTTAGAGTCTCTGGGACAGAAAAGGCTCCAACCATTTTGAACCCACACCTTGGCCAAGCCTGAGTGAGTCCTGACCTTCCAAGTGGTGCCCCTCCAGACCTGGGCACTTGGAAGTAGTGTTAGGAGTGCCCAGATAGCCCAAACCCAAACCTTCAGACTTAAAACAATCTTAACTTTCAAATTTGCCCCAGTCTTGCACGAGTAGCTGTCTGCCTATGCCACTTTGATCCTTTAGGTGCTATTTTGTACTTTAAACTTTAAAACATTCATCATTCTGGTACTGCTGATTATGGATTTCTGTTGTTCTGGCATCAAATAACTTATATTTTACTAATTGTTCCTTTTTTTTAAAAATTATTGTGGATTTATTTTGTGTACTGTATTTTCACTTTAATACTGTTCAGGTGCTCCATAAATACTGTACATATTGCCTCAAATTAAGCCTGACTGCTTTTGTGCCAAGCTACAAGAGTGTTAATCACAAGTTAATTTAGTGACTTTTTGTGGTTCACTCTGACGAGGATAATGGCTGGTGCTTGAGTATGGTTTCACCACCCTTAATCAACAACACCATTCCTCACAGTGTTCATTACTGCCTGAGTTAGAAAGGTTGAGGGGGTAGCATCACTGTTCTGACAGGAGGAATACAGTGGGGTTGTAGGATTGATAATGATTCTCCGGAACTTGGTGAGGCAGAGCTGCTCATTAATAAGCATGGCAAGTAAAGGAGTGGCTGTTGTACTCAGATGCCTGAGTGGTTTCCATGTACAGAGGTTATGAATATCTGATTTTGAGCAACACATTCTATCTGACCCATCTACTATTTAAACTATCATTACTAACCAATGAGCATATTACCAGAAATATAGGTAGTACTGGTCCTTTAATACTGAAGGGTCTTTAAAAGATGCAACAATGAATTTTTAGATAGCTAAACAAAATCTATTGTGTTGGGTTTAGAAACAATCTCTTCTGGTGTTCCCTATCTACTGACTGTCGGAGTGATAAAAACATTTTTTCTTAAGTTGAATCCAATGTTGTTGAATATTTTTGGGACAAGAGAATAAGAGTTTTCAGGTAATATTTGGGTCTCACTGTGTAATAGTCAGTTGTAATATTTATTTTGAAATTTTTGACTGTTGATCTGTTTAAATTAGAGGCATTTTCTGCTATTCGCAATTTTTGTTAAAAATCATGTTGTAATTAAGAGACAGATTCTTGATCTGAACAACAACACAAAATGCTTTGTCCTATACTTTGGGCAGAGTAGCATGACCTGTTCCTGCTGGCATGATATTGTTGCACTTTGTGCATTTCATGCACACAGCAAGTAATGCTATTGTCCAATTGGCAAAAAGCAAGAAGGGCCAGTTGGGTGTCACCATTCTCCCTCATCATGCGCTCTGATTGGGTCTCACAGATGGGAGTGTAGCCCAGGGCATGGACATCTGGAAACCAAGTGGGACCCCACATATTGCTCACAATCTCAACATTCTTTGACCTTCGGTCATTAAGTTTAAGGGTGGCCGCAACTTCAAAATTCCATGTAACGTAATCATGCAGAGTTACTTAACAATTTTGCAATATTAATCAGAATCACACAAGAAGAGAAATTCTGCAGTACATTTTGCATTAGGAAATAGTGCTAAATGGATTCCCAGTATCTTGTCACTCCAGAACGGCCCAAGATCAAGTGAAAGAAGGTACCCTACTCTGCAGCACAGCTAAGACACAAGGGGCTATCCACCCTACCCTTCTTGTAGAGGCAGGACCTGGGGTAAAAGGACATATGTAGAATTTTAAGCTAGATTAGGCGGAACGTGGTCTTGATGGCTACCTCACAAGGGTGCATCAACATAGCTTTCCAGTCCGCATCCTCAAGTTGTCCCACATCTGCCTCCTACGTTTCTGGCAGCCTCCCAAGTGTATCAAGTGTGTTCTTTATGATTGTTCGATATAGCTGGGAAGCTGCCTGTTGTGTTATTTCATCTCCCAGTATCCAACTTTCCAGTGGGACATAACCCAGCAGAGCTGTGTTTAACACTCTGCCTCTCATTAGGGCATGTAACAGCTGGAGGTAGCAAAACCTTTGAGTCTCGGCCAGGATATACTCCTGTTGTACTGTCTCAAAGGGTATAAAACCCTCCTGCATGACCATATCTTCAAGAGTTTCGATCCAATTCCCGCCAGCCTCTGAAGCCCACGAGCCCACTCGTCTCGGGAAACATGCTACCCTTCCAGTGTGTGTGACTCAGGTAAGATTCCCCTTCTAGCCCAAGGCAGCTGAGAAGGTAGTAGGCATTGTTATTCTCAGGACACCTCAATTTATAGTGCTAGACATGACTAACAATGTGAATATCCCCAGGAAGCAACTGTTGTTTTGTCCCTAGGCTTTATTGTTGCCAAAAGAGATGCAGCCAGCCATTGGGAAGAGAGTGTGGTCTCAGTGCTAAACATGTGGAGGGAAGACATGACTCATTACATGGAGGTGGAGAGGGTGGTTTATGATGGTAGGAGCTGTTAGAAGAAGTTTGAATAAATCTGGGGGGACTAGAAGATGTACCATGGCCTCACAGACAATTTTGATGCTATACCGGGTGATGAGGCCCGAACTTGATATTGACTTCGACAACGTGATCCCAGTCATGAACCCTGTATTGAGACATTTGCCAGGTGCAGACGATAAGGATTGTGACAATGTGTTGTGGGGGTCTGTTTGACCATGTTGCACAGGCCCTTTTGTTTGTATGTAAAAGCAATAAAATATAAATTAAAAAAAAAACAAATAGTGCGAGGTACAACAGAATTTGAATAGCAGCACAAGCAGATGCTCACACTCGCTGAATGTGATCTTGGGGTTAGGAATTTTCCCCTAACTTACTTCCTGCATTTAGCATAGGTTTTTCAGCACAAAAAAGCCCTCTCGCCATGCAAAATGGGCGCAAGGATGTATTTTCTGCTAAGAAAATGGCAAGACTGCAAAACAAGACTAGCAGTAGCATGAGAAGTTGCTTGCGCTCAATAAATTAGTTATTTCTGAGGTATATTCCCCTTCAAATTACTCTTAATTATGCGAGCGGACAGAATCACATAATTATCAGTAATTCTGCATCAAAGAGTAACGCAGAATTACCAAAATTACTCCATCATAATAAAAATGACTCCCAAACCTCGTTAAGTCTCTCTTGTATGGTGCCTGTCCCAGCAGCTTTAAAGAATGTATTCTTATGCCGTTAAATTATGAAGATGCAGAAAGCGGTGAGTGGATGGTCTAGTTCACCTTTAGCTTATCCTCTGATTGTGTCTCTCAGATGGTGATGTAATACTGAGCAAAAGGAATACAGTACCCTAACTGTACCCCGGGCAGTACACATCAAGGTACTACAATCTTCATTTGCTAAACTTGTGTTGAATGTCATGCTACTCAGCATCTTGAATGAATTTGTCCAGTTAGTGTTGAATTGTCAGGAAGCAGGAAAAGGTGCATGGGTAGGACGTTCCTCCATTTGCTCATGCTCTCATTGGTTTTCACAGATGGTAAAGTGCATCCGAAAGTGAGGTTTGTGGTATACAGGAAGACCTCACAGCCAATTTACAAACTCAAGGTATTTTGATCTTCAGTAACTAAGGTGGTCGTTACGCGTCTGGCGGTCATGACCACCAGACTCCCAGTGACAGCCCCACTGTCAACAGGCTGGCGTGGGACCGCCACATTATGACTGTGGCAGAGCCGCCATGGTCAGACCACCGACACCGCCAGGCTCCCACAAGCCAGAAGCCTGGTGGTCCCAGTGGTTTCACATCCACCAGGGAAGCGCTGCTTGCAGCGCCACTCTGGTGATTAGGAGTCCCCATCTGCCAGCCGTTCCATGACGATAAAGTTGTAGTCTGGATTGGTTTATGGAATTAAGTGGGGGACTTAACTGGGGATTTTAACCCTGATATAAATATGTGTTGATTTAATTGGAGGAATGGTCAACCAACGGGCTTTTGAATTTAATGTATTAATGGATATGTCGGAGATTGTTGATTTCTATGTTTCTAATCACATGCACTTTATCTTTTGCACTTTTTCTGTCCTTTTCTTTGTTTTGATACAGTAGGAATTTCTATGAACATATAGTAAGTTATTAAATATTTTTTAATATGGAGCAATTGATGTATTCTTAATGTTTTGTTCTATGCTGCATGTTTGGAGATTATTGCTATTATGTATAGATTAGACATTGGAGGCGGGTGTCTTCTCCGGATGGATCAATGTAGTTTTGTAATATGATTAACCCAGGCCCCTCGGATTCTTATTGGGTTACCCTGTGTAGATTGTGATATGTTTCCATGGGCAAGGCTGGAGGAATGGGGGACTTGGGGGAGCCCCGGAGTTCCTGCACTTCCCATGCACTTGGCATAGACAGTGCAGGGGCCCCCATGCACAGCCCCATCGTGCATTCCACTGCCCGAATTAGAGGCAGTGGAATGCGCGACGGGTGCTATTGCACCCGTTGCACCGCCACATTGACACTGGCTCCATAAGGAGCCGGCATCTATGTTAAGGCCCTGTTTACTGCAAAGCCGGCGGGCTGAAACACTGTTGTCCTGCAGTGAAGTCCTATTAGGGCCGGCGGGGTTCAGGCCGCAAAGGCGGTCTGGAGCGGGAACAGTTTGGCGGGCGGCCTCCGCTTCCCACCGAACTCTTAATGACCAGTGTCTTTAGGCCACTTCTTTCTAGCAACACAATTCACAGGATGATGGGATGGGCAGGGTATACATTTTATCCTGGTAAGGTCTGTAGGCTTAGCCCTACCTTTGGGCCATCCTTTTAAGGGCCTCGTTATGACTGTGGCAGTCTGAGGACCATCACACTAACGGTGATGGTTGGACTGCCACACTCCAGGCGGTCTGACCGCTACATTACAGCCCTGGCAGGCGGACCTGCCTAAAGGCTGCCATCACCGCCAGGAGCACTTTCCCGACAGACTGACAGCGGTCTGAGTTGTACTCAGCCACAGTGGTGCTGAACTCAGGTTTGCTGTGCTGATTACACCTCACCTTTCCGCAAACCCTTCCATGGCGGTCATCCCACCATGAAAAGGCTGGCGGAAAGCCAATGCCGGGGGACCCCTGCCCAGCACCATCGGAATTTGCACTGTCTTCTCTGCAGACAGTGCTCATTCTGATGGTGCTGGTGTGCTACAGTATTAACCTCGGCTCGCTTATGGGAGCCAAGGCCATTAACGTAGCACTATCCCCCATCCCCCAGTGAACCCGGTGGGAAGTGTAATACAATGTTCCTTCCCAACGGGAACATTAAAACAATACACTTGGGGGGGACGCCACCGGTATGATGGTGGTGCCTTCCCTACAAGTTTGGCAGTTGCCTCGTCCGACCTCCAAACTCATAATGAGGCTCTAAGTCTTGCTATTATCAGACCATAAATTGATCTGCAGGAACTGGTTCACTTCAGGTCTCGCACAACTAAACCTCCTTTCAGTGTTTTCAGTCTTGATACTTTTTCCAATCTATATGCAGACAGTTAAACTAGCTTCACAGGGGAAGAAGTGAATAATAGGAGTAGTGCAGGCAAAATTTACTACATCTAAACTCCTTGGAGCATCCCTCAACCTTAGAGACATCATAAAAACAGTGGAGACTCAGCCCAAGGGAACCTAACTACTCATGTACCCAAGTCCTTGAAGCGTGCAATTAACAGTCAAGTAGAATGAGGGAGCCCATAATAGCATACTTCACTGATTTACCACAGAGTATTCGATGGAAGTCTCCCATTAGGGTTTAAGTTAAAGATGTATGTATTCCACTAATATAATCAACTGTTTACTTGTCAGTAATGTTATGGTCTGGTTGTGAGGGCGCTGGTCTACAGGATTTTTATTTCATTTTGGAGGACTCCTTCTCAGCCAACAGATCCTGCACTTGCTGGTGAGCAACATAAATAAATCATGAGAAGCACTGTCAGATGATGTGCTACCGGTCTTCTTCAAATTAAATCCTAACAGGTATGCCAGAAGGATAAATTGAGTTCATAAAATAGACTCGGTGCCATGCATTTTCTACTCCACAGATGCATACATAATGTATAAGAAAGTGGGTAAGTTATTTCACCTTAGTAACAATATTAAATGCAATATAGCGAGGAACAGAGTTAGGATTTTCAGCACTATTGGCAAAATAACATTTTTTCTGCTAGAACACTCTCTAAACAGAGAAAAATCACCTTCTTCTACAGGACTGTACTGCCAGACCAAATTGAACAAGTCTACAGCTGTTTGTAGAAGCTGCACTTTGAGGCTGATGTTGGTCTCAGTTCACCAAATCTAAACCACTCTAGGTTCCCTGCATGCACGCAAACATATTGTGCATGTGCAACAAAGTTCCATTTATGCACAGGGCACATGTGCAGCATGACGAGTTTGACAAGGGCAGCTAAGTCATCACTCAGTGTATCACTATACTGTGCATGTGCCAAAGAGCACAAACTTGTGCTTGCCCAGAAGGGCACTACAGTTGAGCATTATATATCCAAAATTGTGCAGCATAGACCCCACCCATCACTGTTATTGTGCAATAAGATGTTTGGGTGGCAGGGTTCAAAACAACACATAATGCTATCAATGCTAGAGGACAGTAAGAGGACACACCACAGTGACTCAGTCATTTTTTATTTCCTATAACACTCACCAGCCTAATTCACATACTGTTGTGTCAGTATTGTGGGTCTCAGCAGTTATTTTAGGAACAAAGAATCCACTGTGGATCATGGTATATTGTACCAGCCCTGCTGTCCCTGCCACACAGCATGACATACTACTGCTGTTTCTTCAGGGGGAACTTGAAGGTTGTGATTTTTCAGCAGATTTGTTGGGGTGAATATCAGGGCTTCTAGATAAGTAAGCAAACTTGAACTGAAGTTGATGTGGGAATGTGGTACTTGGTTCGAGGGGCCCTAGCGCAATCACTGGCTCCTGGGCTCTAATTGTAATTATAGACGTCTTGAACCTCCAGTGTCCTGGGGCCACGTTACCAATGGATCCAAACGGAGCACCAAGTACATGCCTTTAGCACCAACAGGGTAGTGAGGCAAAGCAGTACAGACTTATTCAGGAAGATTTTGCAGGCTAGAAACTCAGAACTGTTCAAGGTATACAATAACACTTAATAAATATTTTTCCAGTCACTGATTTTTTCTTTTAATATGAAAATGTATTTTAATTTACACCCAAATAAACATAAAATAACAAATGTTCACAATGAAAATCAGACCTCCCTAGCCCCTCTGAACCATAAATCTGCATAAGAGCTATTCAGTATTAAACAGTGTGAAGTTCATTGGTCCATGAGTGCTCAATGTAAATTCCTTTCCTATTGTGCTTGTCAAAGTTTACAATATAAAACCCCTTACTATTGCATTTGCCAGTGATTTCATAATGTATAACGTTTCCTATTTTTTTGTCAGATTGTTAGTAATGTAACAGCCCTTTATGCTGTGTTTGTAGTGGGGTTGTTACTGCGTTTTTAGTATGTAGCCAAGTATAACAGTAACTTTACTCAAATACTATAAACACTTTTAACAAACCTACGTGCAAAGAACTGGCTTCTCCAATCTTTGCTATGCAGAGATTTCTGTCAAATTTGCACATAAGTTAGCATATGGTTTAGTTGTAAATGTGAGTGAGGCAATGAGGAGTCAGTGGAAAATGGAGAATATCACTAAATGGAAGTGGTGTTTAGAGAGGGCTTTAGGAAAGGGCATGCTAACATCAGCACCCACCACAAAAGCAGAAAACCCATTGCTATTTACAAACTACATTTTTGTTTCTTTCACCTAACAGCACAAAACGGCAGTAAATGTACTCCAACACAGCCTTGAAGTAAGTCTAGCACCACACATGGCCACTTACATGTGCTGCAACTCACTCCCAAAGAATATAATGAAACCTGGAACCTAATATAACACCTCATAAGAATTAATATGACATAAATTAAATTATTTTGACTTTCAAATTAAATGAATATAAGATTGTTTTTAATGTTAAAAGTTAGACTAAATCTTTGCAAAGGCCAGTGTCCTATATTTTTACTTTATTTATTTTAGTTACAGTTTAATTGTTTTATTGTTCTTTTTAGTAATAACTGGTTCTAGCAGATCTCTAGTGGTCTTGGTGATATTTAAGCTCATTGTGATATAAAAACCTAATAATTGACCTATTTAAAAACACTTTAATTAAATTATTAAAGTTTGAATAACAATGTACAATTGTTTCAAATTAATATAAACTTCACAATTTTTGGTAAAACTACTAAATATTATGTGTTAAAATGCTAGTTAGGTTGTTTTAAAATTTTAATTAAACTTGGTGAGTTAATCTTCTGCTGTAACATTTTATTGGATTCATTTTAGATAAATAGTGATTATTGAAAATAGTTTGCATTTTTATTTTTACATTAACATATGTTTAACTTTTAATGAAGAATTATAAACTTCATTTATCTTTATTTTTACTATCATAGAGGCCATTAGATAATGTTTTAGAATGAAAGATAATGGCGTTATTACAAAACTACTGAAGTTTTTAGGTGATACTTACGAAGTGTTAGCCTCCTGTGTTTAGCATTTTTTTACCTACAGCTCTTCTTTTATATACATATGTCTAGTGCCTTTTAATCATGATTTTCTGTTCTATATCTATGGCGATAGACTGTTTTAGTTGTAATCTGTGGATTAACTTCTAAGCTACTATTTTTTCACTTGCTTTACCAATGGATATCTAAGGCTTAATTTACAAGTGTAAAATGTCCACTAGTAACTTTTCACAAGTCAACAGAGATCCCTGCAACCAGGGTAAAGATCTCTGCCTACATGTGAAAAGTTACTCGTAGTAACTTTTTTTTGTGTTTTATTTTTTTATTATTAATTGCATCATATTACATATTGTACAGAAAATATTCTATTATTCTATGCCATTTCTATTTCTGGTCATATTTTCTCTTAGTGTAGACAACAAGTACAAATATACATTCTGTGATACATTATCAACATATATGTCTGCTTTCTTTAAGCATTATGTACGGGTGATTACATTTTTATATCTCACTTGTCTTCATCCATGTCATTTGCTATAGCCGTGATATTTTTTGTATAACAATACAGATACAAACAGAAGTTCGTTTGACGGTCCACTATAACAATCTTGTAAAAGAAAAGGAAGAAAAACAAAAGAACAAGAACCTATTCTCTACATGATGTTCTCGTTATATAACTCTACTGTAGTAACAGTCGAGCTCAATACTAGTCAAATGCCCCAGTTGTTATCTCTTCGAGTCTCTCGAGGACGTACTGCTAGTCATTAAGGGATATAAGCCGCAATGTTTCAAAATAAGGATGGGGTACAGTCAGGGGTGATGGGAGACCATGAGGAATTCACTGAGAAGTATAAGGAAAAGCCATGGTTAGGTTGGGATGAATGAATGGAAGAAAAAAGAGGGATGGTGGGTGGGGGGGATCTAGGGTATAGATCAGGAAAGATATAAGAAAGAGAATAATGAGAAAAGACATGGGAGGGATAAGGAGAGAAAAACCGTACATGTGAATAGTATTAATATCTATGATATCCAATAGGTAAAGGAACAATAAAAAAATAACAACGATAATAATAATAATAACCGCAGTAGTAATGATATTGATAGTGATAGTGATAGTGACAGGGGGGGGTCGTGTAGACTCAAAAGGCAAACCAATATATTGGCTGCGTCGATATGAAGGGAATAGGGCCAGGTTACAGGATGCTATGGGGCGGAAGGGCCGGAGGGGCGGTGCGGCGATATGGGCGACGACAATATGTCTCTAAGGAGCGGGGTATGAATAGGGTTATGGGTTATAGCGAAAGGTGAATGAATAATGGATAATGGGTAGTGGGTTTACAGTGAGTTATGTGCTGGCTTTCTACCGGGGGGTTCACCTGAGTTCTGGAGGGAGGGTGCGTTAAGTATGGGAGGGTGTGACTGCGTAAGCATGGTATCGGGAATGACATATTCCTACTGCGTGATATAATGTAAAGTTCTTTGGGGGAAATCCGATCCTAGTATCGTGTAACAATAGGAGAGATGGGGTGAGGAGTGGTGGGAGAGGTAGAACTTCCCGAAGGGTGTTTCCTACTGACCTCCAAAAGGGTTGTATGGCTGTGCAATCGTGAAGGATGTGGAGTAAGTCACAGTGTGAGTGCGGGCACCTCCAGCAGTTTGCATGGGGGAGAAGTCTTGGCGTGTGTAATTTCTGTGGGGTCCAGTACCATTCATGTAGGGTCTTAAAGAGACAGCATTTTAGGCGGGCCTCGTGTGTTCCGCGGTCTCTGGCTTTGATCAGATCTGCCCAGTCCTCCAAGTCGTATTCGGTCTGTAGGCGCGTCAGGAGTGGAAGCGAGAAAAGATGACGATTCAGCAATGCCTGAAGTCCCGACACCGCTCCTTTCATTTGCCCCCGAGTCTCCAGATAATTTAATATAGGAGAGCGTGGGAGCTGTCGGGATGGGCACCTAGTCTTTGTATAAGACAATATATGAGTTGAAGGTAGCGCCATGAGTGACATTCGGGAGATTGAATTCCACCTGTAGATCCCTGAATGTTTTCCAGGTCTCCCCTGATATAAGTTGGTCCACTCGCATGACACCTTGCTGGCACCAGTCCTTCCAGATAATAGTTTTCCCTCCAATCTGGAACCCTTTGTTGCCCCATAGTGTGGCTCTATCATGCAGGTGGGGGGCTATTTTAAGGAGTCGGTGCACCCGTTGCCAGGTTTTCCTCATGGCTCCTATCATCGGGTTAGTGGTTCGGGGGTGCTTTTGTCTCGTATCGTATAATATCTGGAGGCCGTAGGGGGGTCCTGTAAGAGCTTGTTCTACATCTACCCATAACAGCAGATTTCTTACATTCTGGAGTAGGAGGACCATTTGTGAGAGGTGTAATGCGTAAGCATAATGTTTGACCGAGGGAAGGCTTAGTCCGCCGCACTCTCGTCGGGCTAATAAGGTAGTTCTGGGTAGTCGTGGGCGCATGGATCCTCAAGCAAAGGTGCGGATATAGCGGTAAATCTCTCGTAACACAGGTAAGGGGATCTGTAGGGGGATCATACCTAGGACATATAGAAACCTCGGCAAGGTGACCATCCGCAGTGCTTGTACCCTGCCCCACATAGAGAGGCCCAGTTGACCTGACTTCTCAAAATCCTGTTTCATAGCACTGATCTGTGGGTCTATATTGTCTATTACTACGTTACCCAGCCCTGTATTTACATCAATACCTAGGGTTCTTAGTCAGGAGTGTTTCCATTTGATCAGTAATCCTTGTATGGATGTACTAACTGTGACTGGGGAAAGTGGTAGGGCTTCACTTTTATCCCAATTGATTCGGTATCCTGATATGTGTTCGAATTCCGTTAGAATCTCTCTTAATGCAGTAATGGAGTTGGGTAGGTCAGTGAGGGTAAGTACGATGTCGTCCGCGTATAGGTATATGTCAGAGTTTCCGCCTGGTAGCGGGATTCCTGATATGAGGTTGGAACTACGGATGACCGCTGCCAAAGGTTCCACTGCAAGTAGAAATAGGAGAGGGGACAGCGGGCATCCCTGACGTGTCCCTCTCCAAATCATAAAAGTGTCCGATAGGAACCCCCCACAGTTTACCTGTGCTGTCGGGGAATCAGATAAGAGGCGCACTTTATTAATGAAACCGTCTCCTAACCCGAAATATTTTAAGATTTCAAAGAGGTACCACCATTCTATTCGGTCGAATGCTTTCTCGGCATCCAGCGAGAGGGCCAAGGCTTCCTCTCGTGTATCACAGGCTGAGAGTGCCGCCACCAGTATTTCTACTGTCTTAATCGATTGTATCATTCTGTGATCAAGTAAGAAATAGTCTAGCCGTGATTGAGTCCCGTGGACCGAAGAGACAAAGGTATATTCCCTATTGGAGGGGTGAGAGAGGCGCCAGCAGTCTATTAGGCCATGATCTGAGAGGATGTCTTTTAGTACGGCTCTATCTACTACCCGTGTCAAGACCACTTGATCGGTCTAGGATAGCAACTTGGACTATGTTCCAATCCCCCCCAAGAATATATTGTGAGGCACCTATCTGTGTTAGAAGGCGATTAAGAGAGAGGAAAAAGGAGTGCTTAGAGCCGGTGGGGGCGTATATTGAACCTACACATATTGTGGAGGATCCTACCACTAGCTTGGCCAGTACGTAGCCTCCCTCTGCGTCATGCCATGTTTTAATTAATCGGAATTGCAGTGAGCGACGCAGAAGTATTGCCACTCCACATCTCCTTCCTGTTCCCTGTGTACCTTCCAGTATATGTGGTGTTCCGCTGTATAGTGATTTTCCCACCCAGTCCCTGCGCAGCTTCTCTGATTCCGTCGAGGAGAGATGTGTTTCCTGGAGCAGGGCAATGTCGGCATGTTTGGAGCAGAGATAGGACAGTATCTTTTGTTGTTTAATATAGTGGGTCATGCTGTGCACATTCCAGGATAGGACTGTGAGTGGGTTTGTCGCTCCCAAGGATGTTGGGTGTGTCATGGTTTATGGTGTATTGGATGTGTTATGGTCCGTGAGATAGGTCCAAGAAGTGGGTGATGGTAAGCCTGAGAAGAAAGCAATAAAGGTTTTTTGTTTATTTAGGCCTTGGAAGGGGGTTTGAGAGGGGAGGTGGTGTATAAATAATACTGAGAAGTGTCCCCTCGGTCACAATACGAAGAATATTAAAGAAAAGGAGAGGAGGAGGATGGAAGGAGGTAGAGTAAGGTGTTTAGAGAAACGAACAGTGATTATTACGTGGGTGTGAGCGAGTATAGGGGTAAGAAGAGGGCGGGACTAGGAACCTCACTAAAACGAGGGAGTAAATAATAATAGTAATGAGAGGATAAATAGAGAAAATAGGGAATGGAAATTGGTCGAGGTGAGAGAACACTCACTACTGCTTAAAGCCTTCTAATCTGCGGGTCTAACCTGTAAGGCCTGCGCGCCAGGAAGGTATTATATCAATGGGACGTAGTGAGGGAATACATGCTTTGTTCATGGTTTCGTGAGACTACGCTTTCCAGGAATGTTAGGGGCCTCAATTCACCAGCTAAGCGGCAAAAATGAAGAAATAACTGCTTGACCAACAATATGGTGTAGTGGCATTACAGGAGACCCATCTCAAAAGGGCTGAAGATCAGATTGAAACACAGGATGTACCCCTTGATCTAGAGGTCCTCCGCATTTACGAAGCACAATTGGGTTGCACTATTTTTCTATGAAGTTCCAGCCATTGGGGTATAAGACCGATTGAGAGGTAGGGTGGTCATGGTAAAAGGTTACATTTGAGGGAAATCTGCACCATTGCCGTATCCAATTCATCCAACAGTAATCAAGGTACCTTTGCGCACTCTGCTGAATCTAGTGGGAGGACTTGCAGAGGGTGAAATAATTTTAATTGGAGACTTTAATCTTACGTAGCACTTATGAATAAACAGTACACATCCACACAGATCCCTGACTGATAGATTCACAAAAGCAATTAAGTAAGCAATACTGGATCTAGGTCTGATAGATACCTGGCGGTCACTATACCCTACTGCAAAAGATTATACATTTTTTTCACATGGGCACCAAACATACTCTTGCCTACACTACATCTTCCTCAGTCAGACACTTACCCATGACTTGAAGGGGGCAACTATTCATCCAATCGTACTATCTGACCATGCCCAAATCTCAGTATCCTTAGATTGGGACAACCCCTCACCTAAACACAAACTGTTTTTTTTCCCTAGTGCACAAACTCCTGATAAAGTGATAGACGATGACCTGGGGAAGGGCATTAGGGATTTTTTTCAAATAAATCTCCCCCAAGACACTACGCCCTCAAACAACTGGGACACATTTAAAGCAGTAATAAGAGGTAAATGTGTGGCATTGATGTCCGCACTCAAAGGAAGAGGAAACGTTTGGCTCTGAAAAGGAATTGATGACATTGGAAGAGACGCATAAGAGTACATCAGTTATGACTCTCCAGCGCAAGGTGATGGCATTAAGCGGTGAGCTTAACGCTGTTTACACTAACAGGGACAAATTGAGGATTCTATGTCCAAAGCAAACATCCTATATTCATGGCAAAAAGGTATGGACCCATTTGGCATGGCAGCTAAGTGTCAAATGGGAAAAGGAATATATAGAGGGAATACTTAATGACTCAGAGGAACTAGTAGCCTCTGAAAAAGAGAAAGTAAGGCCCCCCAGTCTTGTGGGCGTGCTTGCTATGCTATGCTTGCTAATTGTTAAGTTATTGTAGAATGTAGAAATTTGCGGTGTATTATGATCTATTGTGCTGCGTTCTGTGTGATCGCCCGTGAATACTTTCCACGGGGCAGTCCCGGAGCCGCCGCAAACAGGGGCTGTGTTAATCTTATTACTCCCATCAGGGTGGTTATTATGTGCGTGAGAATTTGCTGTAATGTTCAACGGATATGCCTTCCATGGTTCGCCTTCAATAGAGTTAGGGGTGCAATGCTATCTGTTAAAATCGTCTCTCTAGGCTCTCCTAGTGGGTGGGGGTGTTGGGGCTCTCCTGGAGGCTGCTATCAGCACTGATGCGCTTGTACTGCTTGGGCTAAGGATACCAAGTGTTCTGCCCGCCCCCTCTTGGAATGGGGAGGGGGGGGCGAGGAAGAGACAGTGGCCGTCAGCAGGGTGACCTCCCCTGTTAGTTGCCTGTCCAGTAAATGTATAGTGTTCTAGACGATACGGTGTGGGGGGCGCAATGTGTATCTTCACGTTTGTGTGTGCCCGTCTTAGGGGGGCATACAGATGATTTGATTATGACTATGTTGAGGACCCCCCGTCAATAAGGTTGGGGGTGATGTTGTGTGTTACCCAGTGAGTCTGTTTCTATCTATTCCTTGTTTTTGTTCCTATGAGAAATCCTCTCCCTGCCCTCCCCTGTCCCCTCCCCCCCCCCAGCCCTACATCTGGGTCCGGATGGACCCGACTGCTGTGGTGGGGCTGGCAATCAGTGGGTGTGACTTGCCCTATACGTTATATTGCATTAGACAGCATTTAGTGGGCGTGTTTTTGACAGGCCCCCTCCCCCTTCTGGGCAAGCAGCAGATAGAGTGAGTGAGCATGTCACTTAGCTGTCCCAGGGTAAAGGGGGGTGGTTTAGGAGCAGGTTCTGATCCCCGATTCATCTGTTCTACTGTGGTATTAGTGTTCAACATGGTGGTCTTCTGATGATGGTTTCAAGGGGAAACAGGATTTGTCTCTGCCTGCATCTTGAGTGTGATCAATCACCGCTTGAAGGATGTGTATAACTACTTCATAGGCATGCTAACACAATTTGAGCCCTTTCAAATGCTCAAAATGAAGATAAGCAACATAGGGATGGATCCAAATCCCCTTGCCCTATTTCGTTTTTTAGATCATTTTTGGGATTTGCATTTGCTGTAGCAACAACTATTTCTAGCCACACCTACAATGAGGATAATTAGCTTTTTTTGGTCATAAGGGATATATATTAGCACACTGCAACTTCCACATAGACATATTAGGGGGCACTTTCAGTGACCAGAACACGCACAAAGTCACTAACATAGTGCGACTCCAATGGATATAAAAATAATGTGTCATAGTCACCTTCATCCACAAGAATGGCATCTGTCAGCACATCCCCACTAAGACACACACTTAGGTGGAACTCAGGAAGCAGAAGATCACACTGTTACTGACTCAGGACCTGATTACAAGTTTGACGGTCCTGTGATGCCATGTTGGAGGCATGAGCGCCAATGGGCTGGCTGAGCGGACAGCCGTATTATGAGTTGGGTGATAGAGCAAATACAAGACAGTCAGCGCACAGCTGCCTCCGCCAGGCAGCACAGGCCTCTGCAGTCCTCCAGAGGCGTAAACAGGCCGGCGAAGACCATGTTTCCCCTGGACCTATTACAAGGTTGCACACCTTCAATGTGACCACTGCGGACCAACCACCATGTACCAGAAGGTGGAAACGAGCAGTATAAAGGAAGACACTCACCCGCAGACAGCAATACATGTCTGGAGCCACCATGGAGCAATTCCAAAACATCATACCCCTGCTCTTGCTCACCGAAAGACTACAGATTCAACGCCAATGTGGACAACACCAACCGTAAGTACACAAACCTACATGTATTAATAACATGTACAACACTTTTCTACTGCTACCACACACATTATAGGGGGGGAATGCCAGGACCAGCAGCTACATCTATCTTTTCAGACACACACTTGCATACTGCAACTTAAACACACACGCATTCACAACATTCACACTTTGGCCAGGACACACACACTGCACAGCAATACCACACGGGTACACAACACAGGCTCAGGGACATAGAAGGCCACAAACATACAGACATAGAGCAAGAACAACACAACCAATGCACAAATACAAAATCAGCCCACAAACTCACACCCAACACTGGCCAGGGACTGGCCACACATACAACACACAAATACATCCATCGGCCATGGCACACACACAATGTCACAATCAAACAACCCTGCTATTGACACACACATCACACACACATACAACAATGGACCAACAATGCCATGCTCAATGCACGCAGAGACAATTCGACAAAAGACACAAATCACACCACCACAGCAACACCAGCATAGCTGTGATGGGAGCAGCAGGACCATACCTGGAGGGAGGCTGCACTGGGACACAAATCATGTTGAACAAGGCACCAAACAACATGCACACAACTGAATATCAGAGAGAAGCAATACCAATATTAATTGACTTGCACAGTCACACAATGGAAGAAGGGTATGGCAACAAAGCACACATTCCATGGGACATACCCCTACATCAAACAGCTGCAAGGGGGACACACCTACATGGACATATGTGGACTCAAAGGCAAAGTACCACAACTCAACACACTCCAAGTCTGCACTGACAAAACTCAAGAACGCACACACTACATGTAGACATTAGCCATGATGTGAGCTCTGGGGAGGGTGAGGTGGGGCACCACAAACATTCTTGTCGACCACCAGTTGGTACCTAGATTATATGGAATGTACCTTCCCCCTGAGGTTTTTCCACCTCTTCCTGATGTCGTCCCTTGTGCGTGGGTAGCTGCCTACAGAGTTTACTCTGTCGACTATCCTTTGCCACATTTCCATTTTCCTAGCGATAGTAGTCTGCTGCACATGGGCCATAAATAGTTGTGGCTCTACTCTAATGATTTCATCCACCACAACTCTTAACTCGTCATCTGTGAAACATGGATGTTTTTGTGGTTACATGGCGGTGGTTAAGGAGTGATGAGGGAAATAATTTGTAGGTTCTGTGGCTGTCTTTTGGAAGGCCTGGCTGTGTAACTCACAATACGGCAGCCTGTATGACTGACGCCATGGCAGTCTTTTGGTGGCCATTACCGTGGCGGTCTGGTGGTCAGACCGCCAAACTCGTAATGAGGCCCTTAGCCACTGTCATGGATGCAAAGGCACTCTAATATGGACACAGTGACACCTAGGGACATGCATCAGTGCACCACCACCCACCCAGACTCACTCAGGCACACTCAGGTACTATAATATGCACACCAGATGGCTGTCTGTGCACTGACACTCACCCAGACACACACTATGGGTACAATATCAAATTTGGAATATAGTATAAGTTAAAATGAGGAAAACAGGCTTATAGTGTTTTGAAAACAATGAAAGCAAAATGTTTCTAACCTAGACAGGTTTGGTTCACCATGTATTTGGATGCCTTTTTCAATATTGTAAAGTCTGGGACAGCACATTCCAACAAAAATTGGGAAGACTGAAGCATAACTGGGAATTGGAAGAAGAGTAAGGAAAGTTCTACCAGTGTGCGGTCACACTTTGGATACCAACCAGTGGCAAAAGGAAACATAATGAATTATCACATTAAACTGAAGTGAAGGCAAGAAAGAAAAGTGATAGTTACTTGCTTTGAAGTATTTACAATAGATTAAAAAAATATATAAATCTAGAGTCATGGGATTGTAAATCAAATGTATATTTTATACATCTGACTCAGAGTTCAATTTTATTTTTTTAAATGGAAGTTTGGGGCAACACAATGATGGAGTCATTTTAAAAAAGAAGATGCAGCTGAACAATGCTCCATGTTCTTTTTAGGGTAGCGAGTGCAAAGCGCTCTGTCCCTATTGTAATCTCTCTATGGGCTTGTAACCATGTCCATGTCATGCCCATCAGTTTGGTTGGTTCGCTGACTTGTCTTTTAAACTTTGCTTGTTTCATTAGTAAAAGGCATGCATACGTCATGCCTTTTTCGGTGTTTAGCCCTCCTTGAGTGCACCGGCCAACTACTGAAAACATATGAGGCTCCATGTTTTCTGTATGGTTTCTGGACTACTTTTTCTCTTTATTTCGTAGGCAGTGTGATCTCACTGGGCAGTAGTCGAGCGCTTTGCATAACATCGGCCCTGTTATATGGATAGTTGCACTTTTGCTGGTTAGATGGATAGTTGAAATTTGTCCGGTAACATGGATAATTGCACTTTTGCTGATGCATTTCTCTGCAAGCGAGCTTCTGTTTTCTTTTGTGTGTCTGCTTCGCGCTCACGGCGGCCGTCAGCTTGCTTATGTGAAACTGTTTTATTATTCATTTTCATTTTCAGTTTATGTGGCAAGAAAAGTTCGGTTAGGAGCTTGAAACGCTAAAAGCTCTAACTCGAGCAAACTCGAGACTCATTGCATTGCAAATGCTTGTTTAAGATGGTCACCACTGATAAGCTGGTACAGTGAAAGCATTTGCAATTGCTCATGTGTGAAAACCATAAGTTAGCTCCAAATCGAGAGTCACAGGTACAACAAAAAATATTCTGTGACATTAGTGTACAATCAAACAGGGCTAGTGGCAACCTAAGGTCTTTAAATACCATCTCTAGAAAGAAAAAAAATGAAAGTAATGGTATAGTTCTGCATTCTTATATCTCAGCCATAATATCTATTTATGTAAGTCAGCCAATGTTTGTGGTATTTGAAAGAGGTTTTATTTTTTTTTAAACAAAAAAAAGATTATGAGGACGTCCATGGATTGTATTCAGCTGTATAGTAAAAAAAATATGTCTGCAGGTATTTTGTCAAAAGGTCACAGTCTATAACTGACTGCAATCACTGTAATGGTGCCACTTATTTTTTTGGGAGAATTAGGGCATCCCTCACCCCTAACCCCTCCCGAGACTCATATGTTGACAGGCTGCGTCAAACTGTATCAGCTCATAGTGTGCTGAACAAACTCTGAAAAGGTGCCTGAGTGAAAGGTTCAGTTGTTTGATTGATAATTTATCCTGAGGTGAGTTTAGGAACACGTAGCGTGGTACTTGGCGTGCTGGTGCCGCCGCAGGTTTCTGAGCAGCGCTTTGAGCACCGGCACTTATTAGTCTACAATTTAAGCACTGGGATGAATGGTATCTTTAAAAAATCGTACAGCTGAAGAAGCGCTATTTAAAGCGGACTTTAAATGCATTGGCTGCTTTTGGCAGGCAATGTAGCTGCATTTGTTGACATACGTAAAGTAAACAACAGAACATATCCCAAAAACATGCAGAAAGCAATAAGCAATTTAAACACAAGGGAGCAAAACACAACAAAACAGTCAAAACAAGTTACACAACAACCATAGTACAGCACAATACTAGATTGCAGTAAAGCAGCACAATAAAACACAGTTGAATAAAAAATGCAGAAGAACATCCACTTCAACAAAATCGCAGACAACAAATATGCTTAAACATTGTTATCACACATTGCCATCTCTTTATTTCATAATGCAGTGGGAAAAGGTGTTGGCACTAAGCACTATATTAACTAACCAGCAAGAAAATTAAATATTTTGCTTTTCCCCTTGCACAAAACTGATGAACAAAATTACAATAAACTTGGGCACAGATTTATTTATTCGAACGCCACATTAGTGTCATTTTTTTATGCTAATGTGGCGATGGAAGGGCAAAAACGCCACAGCATATTTACAATGTGGCGCAATGCTTGCACTGCGCCACTTTGTAAACCCTTGTGCCACATTATGCCTGCGCAAGGCATAACGTATGCAAGGGGGGCGTTCCCCCACTAGGGGGGCCATAACAATGGTGCAGAGGAATCTATGAGATTCCTTTGTGTCATTTTTATCAGCTAAGTGCAGACATTAAAATGAGGCTCCCATTATGTTCAATGGGCCTCTGGGTGCTTTGCAAAGCACCGCACTAGCGTACAAACTTATGACGCTCTTCACCCTGACTACTGCCATTTTGCGCCGTATTTAAAATACGGCGCACATATGGCGGCATTAGGGAGTGCCATGGACGTAAGAGAAGTGGCGCTGCACTAGGTGCAGCACCACCTTTCATAAATATGGGCCTTGGTGTGAACTTTATTTAGAATAGGTTCTTATTTTGGTTTAGTGTCAATCCTTTGGGGTGTTTCCTTTCCAAAATGGTTTCCATTTGAGAATTTCTCGCCATTTGAGAAGTTTTAATTTGGGAACCCTGTGCATAATGTTTGAAAGAATAAGGCCCTGATTTATACTTTTTGGTGCAAAACTGCACCAAAAGGTTTAGCATCGGCTTGCACCATTTCTGTGCACCAGCTGGGCACCATATTTATAGAATGGGTCAAGCCGGTGCAAAGGGTAGACTAGCAGAAAAAAAATGACTTTGGTCAGGTGGGGGTGGTGGTATGGAAGAAGGGGGTTTTGCACCAAAAAATGACGTTAGGCAGGTTAGAGTAAAAAAAATGACTCTGACACAAAACCATCCATACCACATGACTCCTGTCTTAGAAAAGACAGGAGCCATGCCAACCACCCCAATGTCCAGCACAGGGGACCAGGGTCCCCTGGGCATGGCCATTGCACCCAGTGCCATGTAAGGGGGCCAATTTCAGGGGCCCCAATGGCACTTTAAAAATAAAAATATATATACTTACCTATACTTACCTGGGATGGGTTCCCCCATCCTCCGTTGTCCCTCTGGTATGGGTGGGGGTGTCCCTGGGGCCTGGGGAGGGCACCTGTGGGCTTATTCCATGGTGTTCCATCATGGAAATAGGCCCAAAGGTCCCTTAACGCCTGCCCTGCCCCAGTCGTTAACAAATGGTGCAAAGCAAGCTTTGCACAATTTTTTTACCCCTCCTCCCCCATGCGTGATTTTTGCACAGGAGGACAAATAAGGCACTAGGGCTTAGAGTAATTTTTTGCCCGGCAACGCCTACCTTGCATCTCATTGATACAAGGTAGTTTTCCACAGGCAAAAAATGACTTTAACTCCAATATTTTGGCGCTAGACATTTCTAGCCCCAAAATATAAATATGGAGTTGTTCGGGCCAGATTTGCGTTACAAAAATGAAGCAAATACAGTGCAAACAGAGTATAAATATGCCCCAAGTGCTGAGGCCTAATGTTTTCTTCAGAAGCCAGTGGCTGGTGCTATTGATGGTCAGGGTGCCAAATACCAAGGCTGTGTATTTGATTCTACATCAATCTTCTTTGGACTACCACTAGACACACTCCGCGCCTTTACCTAACTTCAGCAGTTTTCTGCTTTCACCCTTTGTCATCGTTTTTTCATCTTTCACACTTCTGCCTTCTTTGTACCTTGTGTGCTTTTCATTCTTTTGCTGTAGGTCAAAGTCTCATAAGGGAAATATGTTGTCCCCAAAAATGAGTGCCATGGACCCCACCTGCAACTACAAGCTCAAATTAAGCACTATGTGAAGCACAATTCAAATTTACAACCAGTTCTATTGGTGACTGGAACAACTGTTCTTATCAACCATTTTGGCTTTGTACAGCTTTTCTATCAAAATGTTGAACCTCGTGATCTGATTGCCTTGTTAGTGCACCATGAACATTTTCATCCAACTGGCATTTCCCCATTTGCGGCTTTTAGAATGCAGTATTTGGCAATCAATATTAGATATACTATGAGAAATAAAGAGTAAATTCAAACCCAATAGAAGCTGCTGGGGCACCTCGTGGATTTATATATGTCCCCCAAATAAAGAAAATTGATGCAAGGTCCACCAAGATCCATCTCTGCAGGACAGATTCCATAACTGTGGATCTGCCCAGTAAGCTAGAAATGATAGTGATCTCTGGCCAGCAGATTATAATTCTCTTGGAGCAGAACGTTCTGAAACAAAGGCTCCTTTATTTGGAATTCGAGCCCCCTTACCAACTGCCTCAATACTGAATTCTTGAAATTCAGGGAAGCCCAAAAACTGCTTGTTTTTACCACATCTTTGGACCACTCCTGAATTGGTGGTTCCTATTTCAGTAAAAAGTCTTAGACCTTAGGTTTCAAGAGAATGTAATGATCCAATTCCAGATCTTATGTAACCCCTTTGCTTCCTAACCATGAAGCTTTCTCGGGGCTGTTAAAGCACTACACATAAAACGTAAATACATTAAAATTAAATTGAAAACAGATTTTTCCAGAATCACAGGCATCCACCCCCCTGAAAGATGTCAAGCAGCAGTCGAGAAGATTCCCACCATTTTGTCTTTGAAAACAAACATAATTTCTGACTAAGCCAAAATATATATTTTATTCTGTGTAGTATAATTTACTGAAATGAGTGGAGACTGCCTATGTGGATTCAAATCATTGAATAATAGTGACCTCTGAATGCAGGCTGTAAACGTTCACAAAAAAAGAGGCTATCAATTGTGGACAGCTGAGTGTGTGGGGGCTGTGGGCACTGGGGAAGCAACCAGTGGCCGCACAGTTGGCTGCATATTCCCTCCAAAGTCCCTGTGTCTACTTGCCACTTTTTGTAGAATAGTAACCTTTAGCCTTAGAAGCGACAAGGATCAAAATGCAGGAACACTTTGACAGCAGACGCCGAGCACGAGGTCATCTGACCCTTCTGGCCTCCTTTCCTTTGTGTATTGCTGTGCACACTGAGACAGCCTGCAGATTCAAACTGCACTAAAATGAAAGAGGCAGGTTTTGTGTGCCTCACTGTACATGGCTGCTTTGGTTTGTACCCAGTTTGTGCACCAGGCAATGGCATAGAACTTGCCTTCTCTCAGCACTGCACTGCAAGAAGTAAGAGTTCTGGTGCAAGAAGGCCCGTGGATACACTTGGAGTATTTCTGACTTGCAACCTGGTGAAAAACCTCTTGTAGGAGCTTTCTTCAGCCTTGTAAGAGCCTCGTGAAACCATGTCAGTTCTCGGGTTTTAACCATAAGCACAGGCACCTATTGGTCATTGTTACTTGTTCATATGAGTTTTTTCAATGTATTATTTGATTGTATATATATGGTGTAAGTAGATCACTATATGAAAGTCACTCTTCCAGTTAATTGTAAAATAGAGGTCATGAAAGCAGTGGCGTACCAAAACTTGAGCATCCCTCCACCCCTTCCTCGCAAAGTCCCTGGATTGGCACCCCTCCTCCCTGGATCCAGTCAGGGGCTTGCCGCCTCTGCACGGTGTGGAGTGCTGAGGGGGCCCCTGGGGCTTAGGGGGACCTTTGTGGCGTCACTGCATTATAGAAAATAGTTTGCAACCAAGTGAAAACAGTAAAAAAAGGCAATGGGAAAAATAAACGTGTACTTACTCCACTGTCAAAGCAAGACATCTGCGCTCCTTCTTTCACTTTGCAGCAGGCATCTGCAACTTCAGTCATGGATTGTGATACTTCAATCAGTGATTTGGATTCTAACTGAGGAATTGTCTTTGTGTATTGAATCAAAAGCCTAAAATGGCAATTAGTTAAATGTGAGATTCTTGACTGAACTTACACGAAAACCAAAGTGTCATCTTGAGCATTTTTGTTGGGCCCTGAGCAATACATATTTTGGGGCCTCGGGCTTAGAACAACTTTCAATGTATCACACACTTTCAAATAATTAAAGTCCGCACTATGCCTAACAATGCTGAATTATACATTGAGCTTTCAGAAACAGAAGAAAGCTCAATGTGCAAGCTAAACAGTACCAAAAGAGAGCTTTATCGAGTACAGATCAAGCCATTTGTGTTTTAGATAGAAACTAGATACGTTTTGTGTTGTAAAATGCATTTTTATGTGGAATTGAGTGTCTAAACAGCTTCTTCTTAAGAATGTAAAGACTGAGGGCCTCATTACAAGGCTACCGGTCTTGAGACTGCCAGCCTCGCAGTGGAGGTCAGACTGCCACACTTCAGGTGGTCTGACAGCCACATTATGACCGTGGCGGTCAGACTGCCGGGGGACCAGCGTCTTCGCCAGGAACATGGTTTCCGACGGGCTGACAGTGGTTGGCCTTGTGGTCATCCATGGCGGCACTGAGTTCAGCACAAGTCCCCTTTCCATCAGCCTATTCATGGCAGTTCAACCGCCATGGAAAGCCTGACGAAAAAGAAGTGCTGGGGGTCGACCATGTAGTGGGTAGTGCAGGGGACTTTTCAGACAGTCCGCATTCCGAGGGTACTGTTGTGCTATGGCCTTGGCCCAAGCAATTCTGTAGCCCTGTTCCTGCCAGTCTGACTGGCGGGAACATCATAGTACAATATTCCCACCAGTCAGTCTGGTGGGAACATCGTAATACGACTGGGGGTGAGACTTCCGGGTTGAAGGCGTCTCATCCCCACAAGTTTGGCAGTCGGCTCATGCGACCGCCAAACTCATAATGAACCCCTCAGTAAGGATGATTTGGCTGTTTTTAGTGGACGGAGGATGCCATTAAAATAAAAATAATTTGTAGTTTTAATTCCTAGCTATCCATAATCACACATAGATTTTCCTTCGTATCTGACTTTTTTCTCTGCAACAGAGAAAAAAGTACTGCAACAGGATTTTCACAATTCCACTGAGTAAAATTTGACACTTTTCTCATAAATTCTCTTCCCATTTTGTCACTGCTCTCCTCTTTCTGTGTACAGTTCCCTTACTAGTCAGCAACTTCCAGCTCTCCTGAGTGAGGGAAATGGGAAGTGCTGGAGACAACAAGTATGAAAAGGTAAAGAGAACGGTAAACTGAGTAAGGTCAAATTGTTGGAGAAGTTACTTAGCGATGGAGATGAGGTACAGAAATGGGTGAAATAGTGGGAGATGTAAGGAAAACATAGAAAGAAGAGGTAACCAGATAAACAGAGACAACAAAGTAGTTAAGGAAGGATGGGTAAGGTTATAGAGTGAAACAAAATTGGTCAGGTAAAATTATTAGTTTGGCAATGAAAAAGATAGAGGGTATGAAGGGTACAAACAAGATGAGGTTTTGAGAGAAAAGAGGTGAAGTAGAAAGACAGAGATCCAGTACAGAACATGAGGTGAAACTGATGCGATGGTAGAAAGAGGGTGGGGAAGAGTGGAGAGCTAAGGAAAACAGAACATATTGATGTCAAGATATGTAAAAAGAAAGGGGGTAGAAGTGAAGTATAGAGAGGTGAGAAAAGAGGTAATCAGAAATAATAAACAACAGAAATAAAGAAAGAGGTAGCGAGAAAGGAGTATTGAGTAAATGAGAGAGGTAAGATAGAGAGAACAGAACTAGAATGAGACACGGAGCTGTGGAGAGGTGAGGTAATGAATGAAAGGTGCGGTAAATTGTGAGGTTGGTAGTGCAAGATTGAGAGAGAAGGGTAGGGTTGAGAAAGATGTGAGCTAGATGGGAGATGTGAAGCTCAGAGAAGTGAAATCAGGAGTGGTAAGTTATAGGAATGAGAGAGGTAGAGAGGTGAAGTAACATGGTGAGAGACGTAGAGAGAGATGAGGCAAACATAAATGAGGATGAATGAGAGGTAAACTGAAAAAGAACTGTGTGGTGCAGTGCAAGAAAGTAGCCTCTTTCAAGCATGGTTACCCCCACTTTTTGCCTGTTTGTGAGTGTGTGTCAGTGTGTTTTAACTGTGGCAGTGGGCTCTGCTAGCCAGGACCCCAGTGCTCATAGATAAAAACCTATATGTCAGTGTGTTTTGCCTGTCTCACTGGGATCCTGCTAGCCAGGACCCTAGTGCTCATAGTTTGTGGCCTAATGTGTGTGTTGTCAGTAGTGCCTAACTGTGTCACCGAGGCTCTGCTAATCAGAACCTCAGTGCTTATGCTCTCTCTGCTTTCAAATTTGTCACTATAGGCTAGCGACTTTATTTACCAATTTCAATTGGCACTATGGACCCCCCTTATAAGTCCCTAGTATATGGTACCTAGGTACCCAGGGCATTGGGGTTCCAGGAGATCCTTATGGGCTGTAGAATGTCTTTTGCCACCAATAAGGACCTCAGACAAACCCTTTCACAGGACTGCCACTGCAGCCTCCATGAAATAGAGCCCACATTATTTCACAGCCATTTTCACTGCACCTAAGTAACTTATAAGTCACCTTTATGTCTAACCTTCATTAAATGAAGGCTAGGTGCGAAGTTACTAAGTGTGAGGGCACCCTTGCACTAGCAAAGGTGCCCCCACATAGTTCAGGGCCAATTCCCGGAACTTTGTGAGTGCGGGGATTCCAATACACGCGTGCACTATATATAGGTCAATAGCTATATGTAGCTTCACAATGGTAACCCTGAATATGTCCATGTAAGGTGTCTAAGATCATGGAATTGTCCCCCCTTTCCAAATATGGTATTGGGGAGTCAATTCCATGCATCCTGGGGGCTCCACCATGGAACCCCAGGACTGCCAAACCAACTCTCTGAGGCTTGCACTGCAGCTACATCTGCTTCCACCTCATAGACAGGGTTCTGCCCTTCTGGGGTCTGAGCAGCTCAGTCCCAGGAAGGCAGAACAAAGCATTTCCTTTGGGAGGAGGGTGTCACACCCTCTTCCTTTGGAAATAGGTTTAACAGGCTGGGGAGAGGTAGACTCCCCCAGCCTCTGGAAATGCTTTGAAGAGCACAGATTGCATAAGCCAGTCTACACCGGTTCACGAACCCCTTGTCCTTGCTCTGGTGCGAAACTGGACAAAGGAAAGGGGAGTGACCACTCCCCTTTCCATCACCATCCTAGGGGTGGTGGCCAGAGCTCCTCCAGTGTGTCCCAGACTTCAGCCATCTTGCTTCGCAAGGTTTGGGGACACTCTGGAGGACTCTGAGTGGCCAGTGCCAGCAGGTGACGTCAGCGACCCCTCCTGATAGGTCCATACCTGATAAGGTATCCAATCCCCCTCTCAGGGCTATTTAGGGTCTCTCCTGTGGGTTCTCCTCAGATTCTGCTTGCAGGTTTCAAGCAGGAATCATCCGCAACTACTACTTCATCCTCTGTCCTGGGAACAACTGCAGCCTGCTCCAGGAACCACTGTAACAGCAACAAAGTATCCAGAGGGGGTACTTTTCCTCTGCAACTTCAGATCCAGCCAGCAAATGCAACAGTTTCCACTGTGTGCACGCTTTGAAGCCTCCCTGTCTTCACCCTGCACCAGAAGGACCGAAGGAATCTCCTGTGGGGTGACGGAATCACTCCCATGCTCACGCAGTCACATTCAAAGTCGATACGGTTCTCTTGGACTCCTCTCCTGGCGACGAGCTTGCTCCTTGGAACACAGAGGGTGGACCCCATCGACACAGACTGTCCTGAGGTCCTGTTGTCGCAATTTGGAGGAGGTAAGACCTTGCCTTCCCCCAGAATGGCAGTACCCCTGTGCACCATGTCTTCTTCACCTCCTGAGGCCTCTGTGAGCTATTTGCAAAATTCCTTCATGCACAGCCTGGCCCAGATCCCCAGCACTCTACCCTGCGGCGCTCAACTCGCTGAGTTGTTCTCTGGTGGTGTGGGACCTTCCTTTGTAGTGATGCACCAACTGCATTTTGCACCTCCTTTGTCCCCGTGTCCTGGAACTCCTGTGGGTGCTACCTGGTGCTCTGAGGGCTCTCTGAATTGCTGAGAGCCCCCTCTTCCTCCTCACACAGAGTTGAGGCCCCCAGGTCCCTCCTGGGTCCAGATAGCGCCTATTTGATGCAAAATGCAACTTTGCCTGAACCAAGGCTTGTCGGAGGAATCCACCACCAAAACTCACCTGCATCGAACTTCACGACGTGGGACATCCAGTGCATCATGCAGGAACCCGCTGACATCTTCCTAGGGTGCATTTCTGCAGTCTTCATCCAACCAGGGATTCTTCTTTTGCACCCTCTTCTGGGTTGGCAGGGGCTCCTGTCCTTCCTGGAACTTCTTTCGACTTCTGGACTTGGTCTCCTTCCTTTGCAGGTCTTCAGGTCAAGGAATACACCATTTGTTGTTTGCAGACTTTGCTGGTTCTTGCAATATTTCCAATCATGAGGTATAGTGTGTCCTAAGGAAACTTGCAGTACTTTACTCCTGCTTTTCTGGGCTCTGGGGTGGGGTAATTTGCTTACTTTTACTGTATTCTTACTCTCCCAGCGATTCTGTACACACTACACTTGCCTAGGGGGGTTTTGTGATCCGCATTCCTATGGTTTGTGTTGCCCCTAGACCCATTTTATCCGATTGTATTCTATAGCATTTCCTATTGTTGGCACTATCGTATGGCTAATTACTTGCCTTATTTTGGTGTCTAGTGTATATATTGTGTATAATACTTACCTCCAGAAGGAGTATTGCCTCTAAGATATTTTTGATACTGTGTCACCCAAATAAACTACCTTTATTTTTGGTAACACTGAGTATTGTCTTTACTTGTGTATAAGTACTGTGTAACTATAAGTGGTATTGCAGAAGCTTTGCATGTCTCCTAGTTCAGCCTAAGCTGCTCTGCTATGCTAGAACACTACTACATTTCACTGAAAAGGGATAACTGGACCTGGTATAAGGTGTAAGTACCCAAGGTACCCACTACAAACTAAGCCATCCTCCTACATGCAGAGAGAGGGGGATTTAGAGATAGTTGAGGAAGAGTGGGCTAAAGTGGACGGGATGTACAAATAAGCACTGAGGGTGGTAAAGAGAGGCCGGTAATCTTGCATTTGCTATCATTTGCTGTGAGACCTACCATTTCAATATACTTTTAAAATGTATTTAAACTGCATACAGACAAGTACAAGCCAGAGAGAAACCTTCGACTTTCTTAGATACCTAGATCTAGCAATCAGATGCTGTAGAAATCCATTGTCAAGGCAACAGACAGGTATATTGGAATAGCTATGGCATACCTTTCTGGGTACTGAGCACAGAGAAAGACAACAATCTTTTTTACACAGAACAACCTTCTGTTGTTCAACAAAGGTATGTAAGTTCGAGGCCACCTCAAAAACAAATTCAGTATCCTTTTGGTACTAAGACAGTTTAGCTAGAGGCAATAATCAAGCATCTGGAGAACAGGGACTAGTTCCATTATTTCTGTGGAAAGAAATTCTGAAGTGCTGTTACAATGCTGCAATTCTTTTAAAATATTTTTTAATGCTACAGTTACAGCTATATACTTTATGTTTACTAGGATAGCACTAGGATAGCACGTGGATTTTAATAAAATCATAAAAACTATTCCTTGTATGTATTGTTGAGTGTGTCTATTCATGACAAAAAGAGATTTTGAACTCACTACCACCAAATAATCCTGTGAGTCCCACAGTAATGATCATTACCCAGAACACGCCATCCTCATGTAGCACTCAGGCAGGTCATTGGCTATAAGTCCTACAGGTTTTCTGTCTCCAGTTGGTAAGTTGGCAATGAACCTGAACTTTAACTGGAGGGATGGAAAAATTGAATCACAGGCCACATTTTGCTTAGAATTGTATCAGAAGCCATTGACATGTTAAGGGAAAATTGGTATACCCTTATGAGCGCCACTTTTTAGCCAGGACAAGGGCCACACTTTTTAGCCAGGACAAGGGCCACACTTCTTAGCCAGGACAGTCTTGTCTAATTTGGCTGTTGAGATGTAAAAGCGTAGGGAGCGCTAAAAGAGAATGAAGACAATTTTTCACTGTATGTTTCAGATGAGAGGCTACTCCTTCCTCCACAGTGCTCTCTCAGAGGGTGCTAATAGCTGCATTGCCCCTACCTGTAGGGCAATTACAGCTGTTATTACACCCTTGGTATGAGCTATCAGCTGCAGCTATGACCTTCAACAGCGAGGATGGTAATTAAAATAAAATATTGCTTATTACAATGTGTGATCAAACAATAGAGTGGATCAGAGCCAATAGTCAGTGGCATAGGCTTTTTGATCTGATATTTCAATGTTTGTCTTTCTGTTTGTCTCTGTGTAATTTAGATCACTCTACTCTCATTTGGTGGAATATTCTACTATCATTATAGCCCTTCTGTCTCAGTCTTTAACAGACATTAAAAGCCATCTTGCTTGTTATAGGGCTGGAACTCAGTAAATGGACTTATAGAACAGTTATAGACGTCTTCATTTTTGCAATAGCAAACCACATCATGCCTGGGATTGGCTGACTTGGTCGTGTTTTCTGCATATTCCATGTGCATTACCAACACACTATGCACAGAATCAAATGCAATGTTATATACTACATACTCGTACAAGAAAAAATAAACTACAATTAAAACATGAAGGATTTTGCCTTGGGTTGCCAAATAGTGAATCATTTCATTTTATTGATTTGTCTCGGCTAAAATAATCGATAACGTCTAATACTTTATACAAGTTACTTTCTTTACAGTTCATTAAATTAATACATACATGTATAAGATGACATGGACGTTATATTTAGAAAATAGAATTAAAAAACATTGAAATTCACTTACAAACACAAAGGTTTTTATATATATATATATATATACACAGAATCAAATCTCTAACATTCATTTAAAACAATATAAGTCCCTAATTCCCTATTCTTTAAAAAAAACATTCAACATAATAGACGCTTTGAACAAAACTTTTGGTGTTCATAAAAACAACGAAGTTGCTGCTACATGTGATTATAATGTAGTAGAAATGAAAATCTTTAAGAGAACTTACTTATTATTCAAGTTGTAGTTTCCGATTTTTTGAAGATCCTCACAGTTCTTTTTCAATATGTTCTGACTCTCCGCAATCTTCTTTTTCATTAATTCTTCCTATATGAAGACACATACAAACATGTTTTCAATGATGGTCAGGAGGACACAGAAACATTTCTTTTGTTAGACACATGATGCCAGTTATATTGTAGGCTTGGTCGCATCTCAATCGCTGTGTTTGTGCACAGTCAGCAATGCAACTCAGCCGATTATATGTGCTGTGCTCCATGTACCTCATTATGGATCTGATGGTTGTGCTGGTGAGTGACAAACAGTGGGTGCAAATTGTACATCAACTTTTGCGACATCTGGCAACATATGTTTTTAATGGAAGCCTACCAAGACGAAACTTGCTGCACAATGTGAGATGCATTTCAGGGTAGATATCGTCTAAATATGTCTCAAACCAGACACGATCTTTATACATCAGGTCTCTACATACCAGAGAGTCACTTTTAACGGAATTGTTGATATCTCTGGTTTTGTTGTGCCAATATGCCTCCTTAATTATCTTCAGTGGGCCATTGCAATTGACAGTGAAACCCTCCCGGATGGTTTCAAAATCAAGCGACTTTAGGATAGTCCGTAAATGGTCCCACCGACGCACCTTTGTTGCTCCAAGATAGGAGACTACCTCCCTAAAGAATTTCAGATATATATCTGCCTATCGGCTGCTATGTAAACAAACCCCGTATAAAATTGGGGGATGAGCAATGATATCAGAAATAGTTTTAATACTTAATTCCATGTGCAGGGTAGCAAGAGGGGCACTCGTGGCCAGGTACAGTATTGACCTTAAAAACTTGTTCTCAATTTTCTGCAATGCAGTAACATTTGAGTGACCCCATACTTCGTATTCATAAGTCTCTGCAGCTACTGCTTTCGATCTATACGCATGCACCAAAATATTATGGGACTGACCTCCATTTTTTTGCATTTAGGAACAGCAGATGCAGCATGCTTTGATGTAGCTGCTGTCTTTTCTCCGTGTTGACTCCACTTAAATCAGGTGTCATGGCGCATACCTTGGCAGTTAAATTTATTAACCTAGTAATGCAGGTACTTTTATATCAGATTAACAAATCATAAATCCTTCAGGTGTGAGCCAACACCATTCAGAAACAGGGAAAAGAGTACAGTTGCTAAGACGCATCCTTGGCGTACACCTGTGTGAATCGGGCAATTCTCAGTATTTTCCTCATTTAGCCCATAGCGACCTGAGCTGTTGTATCTTGATGTAAATCTTCTAAAGCTGTTATCAGAAGATGGCTTTGTCCCTGTTGTTCCAGAGCAAACCATAATGATCCTGTATTGATCAAACTGAAAGCCGACTTAATAGCAATAAATGTTAGATAAAGTGGTAGTCCTCTTTGTCTTACATATTTTGTGCATATTAGATATAGGTGCATGGTGTGATTGAGTTGCCTGATACCCCTTCTAAAGTCTGCTTGATTGTCATCAAGGATGTTTATTGAGTCAATCAAATCTTGTATGCGTTCATCCATAAATCTTACCAGCCCTGTGTAGGAAAGTAAACTCTTTTTGGCATGTTACCCCCAATTTCTGCCTGATGTCAGTGTGTTTTTGACTTTCTCACTGGGATCCTGCTAGTCAGGACCCCAGTGCTTATGGTTTATGGCCTGCTTGTCTGTGTGTTTCACTATTTTCTAAATTGTCACTGGAGTCCTGCGAATCAGAACTCCAGTGCTCATGCTCTCTCTGTTTCTAGATTTGTCAGTACATACCAGTGTCCCAGTATTTCACTCCAAATTGGCATAATGGAACCCCCTTATAAGTCCCTTGTGTATGATACTTAGGTACCCAGGGCATTGGGGTTCCAGGGGATCCTTATGGTCTGCAGCATTTCTTTTGCCACCCACAAGGAGTACATACAAAGGCTTCTACAGGACTGCCATTGCAGCCTGTGTGAAATAGTGCATGCACTATTTCACAGCACTGTTCACTGCCCCAGGTCACTTATAAGTCACCTATATGTCAGGCCTTCAGACCCTGGAGGCTAGGTGCGAAGTACCTGTGTGTGAGGGCACCCTTGCACTAGCAGAGGTGCCCCCACATCACCCAGGCCCATTTTCCCAGACATTGTGAGTGCGGTGATGCCATTTTAAGTGTGCACTGCACATAGGTCAATACCTATGTACAGCTTCACAATGGTAACTCCGAATATGGCCATGTAAGGTGTCTAACAATTGGAAATTGTACCCCAATACTGATTCCAGTATTGGTTTTACAATTCCATGCACCCTGGGGGCTCCTACTATGGACCCCGAGTACTGCCATACCAATCTTCTGAGGTTTCCACTGCCGCCCCAGCTGCTGCCACATCACAGACAGGCTTCTGCTGGGGCTTGAGCAGCTCAATCCCAGGAAGAAAGAACAATGCATTTCCTTTAGGAGAAGAGTGTTACACTCTCTCCCTTTGGAAATAAGTGTTACAGGCATGGGAGGAGTATACTCCCAGAGCCGATGGAAATGCGTTGAAGGGCACAGATGGTGCCCTTCTTGCATAAACCAGTCTACATCGGTTCAGGGACCCCCAGTCCCTGCTCTGGTGTGAAACTGGACAAAGGAAAGGGGAGTGACCACTCACCAGTCCATCACCACCCCAGGGGTGGTGCCCAGAGCTCCTCCAGAGTATCCCTGGGTTCTGCCATCTTTTTTTCAGGATGGTCAGAGAAATCTGGGAGCATCTGAGTGGTCAGTGCCAGCAGCTGATGTCAGAGATCCCTCCTGACAGGTGCTTACCTGGTTAGGTGACCTATCTGCCTCTCAGGGCTATTTAGGGTCTCTCTTCTCTGGGTGTTTCTTCAGATTCGGATTGCAAGACTCCAGCAGGAATCCTCTGCATCCTTTACTTCATCTTCTACCAACGGATCAACCGCTGACTGCTCCAGGAACTGTACAAAACTGCAACAAAGAAGCAAAGATGACTTCTGCAACCTTGTAACTTCAGCTCTTGTCAGCAACTGCAACAGTTTCCAGGTTGTGCGTGCTCCGAGGACTGCCTGTCTTCAGCCTGCACCAGAAGAACCGAAGGAATCTCCCATGGGGTGATGAAGTCACTTCCCTTCTTCAGCAGGCACACTCTGCAGGGACGACCGGTGGCTTGGGTCTCCCCTCCAGATGGCAGGCGTGGATCCAGCGACATGGGTGGTAGACTAAAGTGACTCTGACAGTCCTAATGTCCAGCTGTCCAATTTTGGTGGAGGTAAGAGCTTGCCTCCCCACGCAAGACAGTACTCCCAGGCAGTTGGGCTAATCTCAGAGGCAATGTGTAAAGTATTTGTACACACACAGTAAAACAGTGAAAACACCACAAAAGTACTCCACAGCAGTTTAGAAAAATAGCCAATATCTATCTGAATAAAACAAGACCAAAATGATATTAATCAAACAAACACATGTTAAGAGATCACTTTATAAAGGTTTCAGGGAGTCTTAATCCATAGAAATCAATGGTTATATCTTTTTAGCACAGAGCACCTGGGATGCGTCAAAAACAAAGACAATGTGGGGGGCAGGGGAGATGAGGCACCAAAAAGCAAGGCGATGCTTCGGTTCCTTACTGCGCAGGGAGGTGATGTGTTGATTCTTTCGCCACAGGAGAGGTGATGCACTGGTTCCTCACTGGCAGGGAAGGTGATGTGTTGATTCTTTCCTTGCTGGAATGCCGATGCATTGATTTCCGGACACGCCACCTCGGTTCATTACTACCCTGCGGGTCGATAAGAAATTGATACCCCGGAGATGATGCCTGGAATATCCAGCCACGTTGTGTTGATTGAGCCACGGTGAAACAGGTACTGTGTTGATTCTGCAGCCACGAGACATGCACTGCGTTGATTCTCCAGCTGTGGGATTTTTATGACGCGGCATGATGGTGTGTAGATTTTCTCCTTCAGGTCACCAGCCTACACTTCCAAGGGTCCAGGGACTGGAGCTGGCACCACTTGGCAAGTCAGGACTCTCCTCAGAAGAGCCCAGGTACTGTCAGGTGAAGTCTTTGATGTCCCTGAGACTTCATAACAGGAGGCAAGCTCAGTTCAAGCCCTTGGAGTACCTTGGAAAGCAGGATGTAGAAAGCAAAGTCCAGTAGGCAATTTTCAAAGGAAAGTCTTTGTAGGGCACAAGACCCTGCCTTTTCTGCCCTGGCACCAGAAACACTCCAGGTGGTTGGAGTTTACTTTGTTTAAGGACAGGTACTGCCCTCTTCTGGTGCACGCATCAGCTTCTTCCACCACTCTAGCCCAGAAAGACCCATCTGGATATGCAGGGCACACCTCAGCTCCCTTTGTCTGACTGCTTATAGTGGACTCACAAACATCCCAACTTTCATCCTGACACAGACATGTATTCTACAGCCAGCCAGAGGCACAGAATGGTTAAGCAAGAAAATGCCCACTTTCTAAAAGTGCTATTTTCAAGCTTACAATTTAAAAAACAACTTCACCAAAAGATGTATTTTTAAATTGTCACTTCAGAGACCCCGCACTTCATATTTCTATCTGCTCCCAATGGGAATTGCCCTTAAAAGATATTTCAAGGCAATGAACTTTGTTACCCAATGGGAGAGACAGTCCTTCAATAGTGAAAACCAAATTTAGTAGTAATTAACTATCAGGACATGTAAAACACACCAGCACATGTCTTACCTTTTAAGTGCACTGCACCCTGCCCATGGGGCTGCCTCAGGACTACATTAGGGGTGACTTACACATAGTAAAAGGGAAGGTTTTGGCCTCGCAAGTAGGTGCACTTGTGAGACCTGCCAATGCAGTGTCTGAGTGGGCAGTCTGAGACATGTTTACAGGGATACTCCTGTGGGTGGCACAATCAGTGCTGCAGGCCCAGTAGTAGCATTTGATTTACTGGTCCTGGGCATATATTGCGCACTATACCAGTGACTTACTTATAAATCAAATATGCCAATCATGGATAAACCAATCACCAATACCTTTTAGACAGACAGCACTTGCACACTAGCATTGGTCATCAGTGGTAAAGTGCCCAGAGTCCTAAAGTCAGCAAAAATGAAAATCAGCACAGGATCAAAAAGAAGAGGTCAGAAGCAAAAGGTTTGGGGATAACCCTCCAATGAGGGCCATTTCCAACACACTATGGGCAAATGTGATCACATCAAGAGTTCTTCACCTCATCTGGTACCCCCATTAGAAATGGCCAACAGGTAAAACAATTATTGGAAGCCTTACATGAACCAACAGGAATTGCTGTTGTAAAATATACTGTGAATAGGAGTGATTGTAGCTATGTCACCATCGGAAACAGGTACGCTGATGAAGTGGCACACTACTGTGCAGCTATGTCATGCACACTGGATCATACATGACAGAAAGCCATGAGGGGAGTCTTCTTGCTATGATTTTGAGTGCAGCTGGCAATTGGGATAAACTGAGATGAATGCAAGAGAAGGTGCCTGGTGAATTAAAACAAGGTTGGATCAGGAGAGTTGAGGAATTGATGAGAACAATATATGGGTGTCAAGACCACTATTACCAGACAGTCTACTTGTCCCGCTAACACATTATCTACAAGGTCAGACAAACTTAGGTAGGAATGCCACGATCAGAACCTTGAGTCAGTACTGGTGTAATCCTAAATTCAGAGCACAGGCAGAAGAAGTATGTAGCTGATGTGTATCATGTCAACAAATGAATGCTAATAAAAGAACAAGTCACATTGAGTCACATAGGAAGATCAGGGCAACCCTTTAACAGGATGCAGATGGATTTTGTTGAAATACCTGTTTGCAATGTATTTAGGTACATCCTAGTGATTGTTTGCATCTCTTTCCGATGGGTGGAGGCATATCCTACAAGAAGAGATGATAGTCTGACTGTGTCAAAATTGCTTTTGAGGCAGTTGATTACTTGGTACAGTATGCCTGTCTCTCTAAAATCAGATTGGGGTACTCATTCATCACTGAGATTATCAAGATGTTATGTACAACATTACAAATTGATCAGTAACTCCACTGCAGTTATTGTCCAGAAGTTTCAGTAATTGTGGAGCAATTGAACAGTGCCATTAAATACAGATTAGCAAAAGCTTGTGCATCTACGTCTTTGAAATGGCTTGATATCTTACCTCTGATACAGATGTATTTGCAAAATACTCCTGAGGGAGGAATTAGTTTGTCTCCACATGATATTTTGATGGGGAGAGCAAAAGGATTACCGCAGTTCCAGCAAATGCATTTGTCAATATGACAGGTGACATGATACTCCATTATTGCAAAGGACTGGCTGATGTAGTGCGTTCTGTGTCTCAAGAGGTTAAAGCTACAACTGAAAATCCAAATCAGGACCAGTGTTATGAAAAGAGTCCTGGACTGGATTGTAATAAGGAAACATGTGAGAAAGTCCTGATTAAAGCCCAATTGGAAAGGCCCCTACCAAGTCGTACTGATCACAATCACTGCAGTCATGTGTGTGAATTCCAAATTGGGTGCATGCATCACACACACAAAGAAAAAGGAATGCACATGAAATAATAGAGCCACCTGATTCATTAGAGTCAAGAGCACTGGTGTACATACCACTGTCCGTTGTAGGAGAAGAAATACAAGATTGTAACCAAAGACAGCAAGAAGGAGTTGGGAGTGAAGAAGCTCAAAGAGGTGAAGTTCTCCAATTGCCTGATCTCTCACAGAGTGGTGAAGGAGACCTAATAACTGTAGTAACTGGAGATGAATACCCTGAAACATTCACAGGACAAGAAGAACAACTTGAAGACACAGGAGAGGACACATGTTTTAGAACAGTACAAGAAGAAATTTGCATGGTGAGAATTGGCCTAAATGTGTCAGAAAGAAACAAAAATTGAGTGTAACTCCTGATTTAGTACCACTAAAAGCAACCAAAGAGGAAGAGGAACTGAGTGGTGCATTGATGCAGAAGGAGACTTGAATACACTCAGAAGATCAAAAAGAGCCCGAGCGCTTTCTTGAAGGTATTCATTACCCGAGTGGGCATACTATCTGAGCCAGGGCCTGAACATTCCTGTCTCTGACATACTTGACTGGAGCAAAGAATTGCCAGAACCATCCTGAAAGACAAAAGAGTCAAAGAAACTTAAGAGAAAATCTGATAGACCTTAGAAAGGCATTGGATGGATTGTGACATTGAATGAACTGATAAACAAAGATGTGCTTGAAGATCTCCTTGCACCAAGATTAAGAAGAATACAAATTAGGGATATCATTTTAGAAGAACATGGAGTAGAGTTAAGAATTGTCTAATGAAGATTCAGAAGGCTTCAGTGGCAGAGAGTGTTGTAGGGTGGAGTGGAGTGGGGTGGAATAGGGTGGAGTGGGTTAAAGTGGATTGAGGTAGTGAGGTGGGTTGGAGTAGAATGGGATGGATTTGATTGGGGTGGCTTGAGTGGAGTGAGGGGTACTGGCGTGTGGTGGATTGAAATGGGGTGAGGTGGATGTGTTTCGGGTGGATTTGAGTAAGACTGAATTGGATTGGGTGGGTGGTTTGGATTTGAGTGATAGGGCTGGGGTGGGGTGGATTGAATTGGAGTGCGGTGGACCGGGGTAGGGTGGGGTAGATTGGACTGGGGCAGAGTGTGTTGAATTGGATTGCGGTACATTGGAATAGGGTGGATTGAAGTGGATTGGAGTGGGGTAGATTGCATGGAGGTGGGTTGGATTGGAATGCGGTTGGGTGGATGGATTGGATTGGAGTGGGGTGGACTGACCTGAGATAGGGTGGGTGGATTGGATTGAGTTGAGGTGGATTGTAGTTGGGTGGATTGGAGTGGATTGTATTGGAATGGGGTGGATTGGAGTGGGATGGACTGAACTGAGATGGGCTTGGCTGGATTGGGGTAGAGTGTGTGGATTGGAGTGGGGTTGACTGGAGTGGGTCAGGTGGAGGAGGTGGATTGGATTGAATGGACTGGGGTGAGGTGGGGTGTACTGGACTGGGATGGATTGGACTAGAGTAGATTGCATTGATGTGAGGTAGATTGGATTGGCTTGGGGTGGGGTGGGATGGACTGTAGTGGGGTGGAATGAGTTGGGGTAGACTGGAGTTGACTGGAGTGGTGTAGACTAGAGTAGGGTGTATCGGAGTGGACTGAAGTGAAGTAGACTGGACTGAGTGGGGTGGTGAGCATGTAATGGGGTAGATTGGATTGAGGATGGTGGATTGGATTTGGGTGGAATGGATAGAGGTAGGTGGACTGGATTAGGCTGGGGTGGATTGAATTGGCATGGACTGGATTGGAGTGGGATGATTGGATTGGCGTGGGGTGGATTGATTGGAGTATGGTGTACTGGATTGAAGTGGGGTAGATTAATGTGCTTTGGAGTAGTGTGGATTCGACTGGAGTAGTGTGGATTAATGTGGACTCGATTGGGCTGAATGGGGTGGATTAAACTGGATTGTATTGGAGTGAGGTGGATTGTATTGAAGTGAGGTGGATTGGGTAGTGGAGGACTTGATTGGAGTGGGTTGTGTTGGGGTAAATTAGAATGGAGTAGGGTGGTTTGGATTGGACTGGGGTGGAGTGATTGGAGTGGCAGGGATCACTGGAGTGGGGTGGGTTGAATTGGAGTCGGGTGGATCACACTGCGGTGGGGTGGACTGGACTACAGTGGGTTGGGATGGAGTTTAATGGACTGGGGTGTGGTGAATTGGGGTAAAATGTATTGGATTTGAATGGGGTAGATTGGACTGGGCTGGATTAGGGTGGATTGGATTGGTGTGGGGTGAATTAGAAGGGGGTGAACTGGGATGGTGTGGGTTGAATTGAGGTGAGTTGTAGTGGTTTATTTGGCACTGTAGTGGGGCAGGTTGGAGTGGGGCAGGTTGTTTTGTATTAAAGTGGGACAGATTGGAGTGGGGAAGATTGGAGTGGGGCAGGTTGAATTGGATTGGAGTGTGGCAGGTTGTTTTGGACTGAAGTGAGGCAGATTGGAGTGGAGCAGATTGTTTTGGAATGGAGTAAGGCTAATTGGAATGGGTCAGATAGTTGTGGATTGAAGTGGGTAGATTGTTTTGGATTGGAATGGGGAAGATTGGATTGGGACAGATTGTTTTGGATTGGAGTGGGCAGATTTTATTAGGGTGGATTGGAGTGGGGTGGATTGGGTTGATGTAGGGTTGATTGGTTGGGAGTTGGGTGGATTAGAGGGCGGTGAATTGGGATGGAATGGGTTGGGTTGGGGTGAGGTGGCTTGGATTGGAGTGGGGCAAATTGCTTTGGATTGGGTAGGTTGTTTGGCTTTGTAGTGGGGCAGATTGTTTTGGATTAAAGTGGGATGGTTTGGAGCGGGGCAGATTTGAGTGGGGCAGGTTGAAATGGATTGGAGTGAGGCAGTTTGTTTTGGATTGAAGTGGGGCAGATTGTTCTGGATTGGGTGGTGCAGATTGGAGTGGGGCAGATTGTTTGGATTAGAGTGGGGCAGATTGTATTTAAGTGAGGCAGATTGGAATGGGGCAGATTGTTTTGGATTGGAATGGGGTAGATTGGAGCAGGCTAGATTGGAGTGGAACAGATTGTTTTGGATTGGGGTGGGATGATTGTTTTAGGGTGGATTGGAGAGGGGTGATTTGCGTTGGTGTGGGGTTGATTGGATGGGAATGGGTGGGTTGGAGGGGGGTGAATTGGGATGGAGTGGGGTGGATTGGACTGGGGTGAAGTGGATTGGATTGGAGAAGGGCATATTGTTTTGGGGCAGATAGGAGTGGTGGTGCAGACTGTTTTTAGTTGGAAAGGGGCAGACTAGAGTGTGGCGCATTGGAGTTGGGCAGATTGTTTTAGATTGGAGTGGGGCAGATATGAATGGGACAGATTGTTTTGGATTCAAGTGGGGCAGGTGGGAGTGTGCCGCATTGGAGCGGAGCAGATTGTTTTGAATGGTTGTGGGGCATATTTGTGTGGGACGAATTCGACGGAGACAAATTGTTTTGGATTTAAGTGGGGCAGGTGGGAGTGGGGTGGATTAGAGTGGGGCAGATTGTTTTGGGTTGCAGTGGAGCAGATTGTTTTGGATTTCACTGGGGCAGATTGTTTTGGATTGGGGCAGAATGGAGGGGGGCATATTGTTTTTGATTGGAGTGGGACAGATTGTTTTGGATTGGAGTGGGGCAGATTGCTTTAACTTTGAGTGGGGCAAATTGTTTTGGATTGGAATGGGGTAGATTGTTTTGAGTGGAGTGGGGCATATTGTTTTGGATTGGAGTGTGGCATATGGTTTAAGTTAGGAGCGAGGCAGACTGTTTTGAATGGAGTGGAGCAGATTGCTTTGGAGTGGTGCAGATTGGGGGGTTGGATAGGGGTGGAGGATGGTAGTGGGTGGAATTTAGTGGGGTTGGTTGGGGTGTACTGCATGATTATGTTTTAAAGAATCATTTCAGGGACTCCACATAATAAAGAAACACTGTCAATTTGCAATATTTTGAACCATCTTGCAAACTCCGCTCTTTTCAGCTAAAAGAATGTCTAATGCATGAGGATTTTGTTAAACCATAGACCTAATAGATATAAGCTCTGTGTTTTCTAAAACTATAGCTCCAGGTGCACTTGTTGCCAGTCTGTTTGCCACTGTTGACAGTCATCAGATTTTCTCATCATTTAGTACTGCACCAACTGCTGATATTATTGCTCTAAATATATCTCCCACCATTTGTGTTCCTTCACTCCTGTGTATACCTTCTATGTGCTGGTGTCCATGTTAGTCCTACTAAAGTCTGTACATGATACATTTTAGGGAATAACAATCCCAAATAACATATCCTTTCCCAAAATGCAGGAATAGCAATCCCAAATAACATATTCACAAAATATGCATATCCCCCACATATAAAGTATTCTCCTGGTATTGTTGGATCCTTTTATTGTTAAATTAGCCATTCTCCCCCAGATAAGTCAGATATATGTTCACAATAACTATTTTCCACTGGCACTTTATTTCCACTTATACTTCTCTTGAACACACATTTTTTTCTCCCTGATTATTTCTTCCAATTTTAATTTAGACATAGTCATCGTTCTAAGTTCATCTTCCTCTCTTTTCCACTCATTCTTCTGCACAACTTCTTTCTTAATATTCATTCTTTGTAAGTTTTTCATTTTATTTTCTACCATTTGTATAAAAACTTTCTCCTGTTCACTCATTAGACATGTTAGGTTCTGGTTGTCCGCTTTAACAATATTTACATGGTCTGAAATAATGCTAAGCTCTCTCCATCACTTTAGCTTGTGGTTGTAAATTCCAAAGGTACTTTGGAAAACACCATTTCAAAATTTGAATAATAATACACAAACTATCATAGTCTATATACTAAATTAAGAAAAATACTCCAAGATGTAGCATACATAAGTGGAATATGGTGATAGGAAATGTGTTCATTAGCTGAAGATGGTGTGTGAGCACAAATATAGCAGTTCTTAACAGCTACAGATTTGTACATTCTTTTACCAATCTAGAGTAAACATCCATAGAATAGTTGTCATCAATGTAGTCTACAGATGATGTCCTTAACTTGTCTTCATCAGTTATTGGCTAACGTGTTGTGTTTACAATATCAAATACTGTTTTCTCTGTATCTAGTGTGAAGTGTATCACTAAAACTATTGCTGTCTCTACCAAAAGCATTAGTATAAGTAGTACCCCTACAAAATAACTTAACTCTGCTTCTGTTTACAGTACACATTGTCTCTACAACCAGGTCTACTATCAACAGTTTGTTAGTGACAGCAATGTAACTCACTCAATTAAACACTTTCAAAATGTTCACAATTTGTCAGTTATCATTAATTTTCAATGGTTATTAACACAATACTACTTTGACCAGGTGACTAGGCCTTCTTTTTGGCCATGGCCCCCTCTGAATATGTTTTAATTGGCATCAAAGGGAGTCTCCTTTTCCCCTTTCTCACCTCAGGTTTCCTGTCCAAGAATCTCTCTTGCTAGTTACTCTGTAATCACACTATATTATTATCTGAGATGAGTCATGAGTCGTGGTTCTCTCATCTACTGCTTCACTACTGTGTCTGATGTTATACACTTGAGGTTCGTGTCTTTTTCATTTTCTTAGAATTTTTCAGTTTTAGTAAAGATTAATTTCCGACTTTGCTTTCTCTTATATAAACTTCACCTACCTTGAACTCAATTTTACATATATGTTTCCACTCACTATCTTATGTTTTCTGTCTTTGCTTTGTTAAAGCAATATTCTCTGGCTTAGATTTGTTTAGACTCCTGATTATGATCCTGATATTTTCTGAAGGGTCGAAACATCAACTTTAACAATGAACCCTGTTTGTATTATTTACAATTCAATAATGAGCTATTTTAGCGATTCCTTAAAATTGCATAGCGAATGACTTTCATACATAATGAAAGGCATTTTTGCATTCGCAAACAACCATTTGCACCATTTGCAAATGCAAAAATGCTTGATACATCTGTCCCGAAGTATTTTAATTTAGCAGAGATTTTACAATGGTAAGGGGCTCCCACATCTCCCAGATGGCAGAAGGTTTGTGGCAGGGTCTTTTGAGGTTGTGTTTAAATGCATGATGTTAGACCTGGCATTCTTGGCTTGGTCTCCCCTGTCTTTTTTGCCTTTGCTTCCCATGTTTTGACTGTGTGCTGGACTCTGTTGTTGCTGTTTGTGGTACTCTGGGCACTTTACCACTGCTGAACAGTGCTAAAGTGCAAGTGCTCCTGTGTAATTTAACTATGTAATTGGCTTATCCCTGATTGGCATATTTGATTTACTAGTAAGTCCCTAGTAAAGTGCACTAGAGGTTCCCAGGGCCTGTAAATCAAATGTTACTAGTGGGCCTGCAGCGCTGGTTGTGCCAACCACATGGGTAGCCCTGTAAACATGGCTCAGACATTCCACGGCAGTGTCTGTGTGTGCAGGTTTAAGCTGCCTATTCAACCCAGCAAGTGTACCCTCTTGCCAGGCCTAAACCTTCTCTTCTTCTACATGTAAGGGACCCATAAAGTAGTCCCTAGGCAGACCCATGGGCAGTTTGCAGTTGTCATTTTCGTGTTGTTTGATTGAGATAAATATTACCTATTTTTCTAAACTGGTGTGGTGTCCATTTTGTAGTGTTTTCACTGTATTACTGTGTGTTTGGTACAAATACTTCACACATTGCTTCTGGGGTTAAGCCTTTCTGCTCGTGCCAAGCTACCAAGGGGTTGAGTGGGGGCTACCCAGGTGTGTTTCTCCTTTGCCCTGACTTAAGTGAGGGCCCCTGATTGGACAGAGTGCAAACTGACTGCCAACTAAAGGCCCCGTTTCTAACACATGGCTAGTAAGAAGAGAATCTTGCAGTGATAATGGCTTTGCTTCTAAACACTTGACCAGCAGACCAAGGCTCCCCTAGTAAGCCAGGATGTATGTCACTGGCAGTCGCATTGGTCTTTACAGATATTGTTTAGAATTCATCACCTGTGGCCAAACTGGACTCCCCATTGTTTATAGGAGTTGTTGATGTCACCCATAATCCAAGCTTTAATTTCATGTTGTCACAATCTATTATGTAGCAATAAGATGGTGGTATGGAGAGAGTGGGTAGCCAAAGAAATTTATGAAGAGTGTGAGGGAAGTAACAGTGTACTTATGTAGGAAGTTGGCTCTGTATGTGCTATTTCAAAGTAAGGAATAGCATGCACAGAGTCCAAGGGTTCCCCTTAGAGGTAAGATAGTGGCAAAAAGAGATAATAATAATGCTCTATTTTGTGGTAGTGTGGTCGAGCAATAGGCTTATCAAAGGAGTAGTGTTAAGCATTTGTTGTACATACACACAGGCAATAAATGAGGAACACACACTCAGAGACAAATCCAGCCAATAGGTTTTGTTATAGAAAAATATATTTTCTTAGTTTATTTTAAGAACCACAGGTTCAAATTTTACATGTAATATCTCATTTGAAAGGTATTGCAGGTAAGTACTCTAGGAACTTTGAATCATTACTTTAGCATGTATACTTTTTACATAAAACACAATAAGCTGTTTTAAAAGTGGACACAGTGCAATTTTCACAGTTCCTGGGGGAGGTAAAGTTTTGTTAGATTTTACAGGTAAGTAAGTCACTTACAGGTTTGAGATTGGGGTCCAAAGTAGCCCACCGTTGGGGGTTCAGAGCAACCCCAAAGTTATCACACCAGCAGCTCAGGGCCGGTCAGGTGCAAAGGTCAAAGAGGTGCCCAAAACACATAGGCTTCAATGGAGGTAAGGGGGTGCCCCGGTTCCAGTCTGCCAGCAGGTAAGTACTCGCGTCTTCGGAGGGCAGACCAGGGGGGTTTTGTAGGGCACCGTGGGGGACACAAGTCCACACAAAAAGTACACCCTCAGCAGCGCGGGGGCGGCCGGGTGCAGTGTGCAAACAAGCGTTGGGTTTCCTTTAGTTTTCAATGGGAGACCAAGAGGTCTCTTCAGCGATGCAGGCAGGCAAGGGGGGGGCTCCTCGGGGTAGCCACCACCTGGGCAAGGGAGAGGGCCTCCTGGGGGTCACTCCTGCACAGAAGTTCCGATCCTTCAGGTGCTGGGGGCTGCGGGTGCAGGGTCTTTTCCAGCCGTCGGGAAATGGAGTTCAGACAGTCGCAGTCAGGGGGAGCCTGGGGATTCCCTCTGCAGGCGTCGCTGTGGGGGCTCAGGGGGGACAACTTTGGTTACTCACAGTCGTAGAGTCGCCGGAGGGTCCTCCCTTAAGCGTTGTTTCTCCACCAGTCGAGTTGGGGTCGCCGGGTGCAGTGTTGCAAGTCTCACGCTTCTTGCGGGGAGTTGCAGGGGTTTTTAAATCTGCTACTTGAAACAAAGTTGCAGTTCTTTTGGAGCAGGGCCGCTGTCCTCAGGAGTTTCTAGTCTTTCTTGAAGCAGGGCAGTCCTCAGAGGATTCAGAGGTCGCTGGTCCCTTGGAAAGCGTCGCTGGAGCAGGTTTCTTTTGGAAGGCAGGAGACAGGCCGGTAGGACTGGGGCCAAAGCAGTTGGTGTCTTCTGTTCTTCCTCTGCAGGGGTTTTTCAGCTCAGCAGTCTTCTTCTTCAGGTAAGTTGCAGGAATCTAAATTCTTAGGTTCAGGGGAGCCCTTAAATACTAAATTTAAGGGCATGTTTAGGTCTGGGGGGTTAGTAGCCAATGGCTACTAGCCCTGAGGGTGGGTACACCCTCTTTGTGCCTCCTCCCAAGGGGAGGGGGTCACATCCCTATTCCTATTGGGGGAATCCTCCTTCTACAAGATGGAGGATTTCTAAAAGTCAGAGTCACCTCTGCTCAGGACACCTTAGGGGCTGTCCTGACTGGCCAGTGACTCCTCCTTGTTTTTCTCATTATCTCTCCTGGACTTGCCGCCAAAAGTGGGGGCTGGGTCCAGGGGGCGGGCATCTCCACTAGCTGGAGTGCCCTGGGGCATTGTAACACGAAGCTTGAGCCTTTGAAGCTCACTGCTAGGTGTTACAGTTCCTGCAGGGGGGAGGTGTGAAGCACCTCCACCCAGAGCAGGCTTTGTTTCTGTCCTCAGAGAGCACAAAGGCCCTCACCGCATGAGGTCAGAAACTCGTCTCTCAGCAGCAGGCTGGCACAGACCAGTCAGTCCTGCACTGAACAATTGGGTAAAATACAGGGGGTATCTCTAAGATGCCCTCTGTGTGCATTTTTTAATAAATCCAACACTGGCATCAGTGTGGGTTTATTATTCTGAGAAGTTTGATACGAAACTTCCCAGTATTCAGTGTAGCCATTATGGAGCTGTGGAGTTCGTTTTTGACAGACTCCCAACCCATATACTCTTATGGCTACCCTGCACTTACAATGTCTAAGGTTTTGCTTAGACACTGTAGGGGCATAGTTCTCATGCACATATGCCCTCACCTGTGGTATAGTGCACCCTGCCTTAGGGCTGTAAGGCCTGCTAGAGGGGTGACTTACCTATGGCACAGGCAGTGTGAGGTTGGCATGGCACCCTGAGGGGTGTGCCATGTCGACTTAGTCATTTTCTCCCCACCAGCACACACAAGCTGACAAGCAGTGTGTCTGTGCTGAGTGAGGGGTCCCTAGGGTGGCATAAGACATGCTGCAGACCTTAGAGACCTTCCCTGGCATCAGGGCCCTTGGTACCAGGGGTACCAGTTACAAGGGACTTACCTGGGTGCCAGGGTTGTGCCAATTGTGGAGACAATGGTACATTTTAGGTGAAAGAACACTGGTGCTGGGGCCTGGTTAGCAGGATCCCAGCACACTTCTCAGTCAAGTCAGCATCAGTATCAGGCAAAAAGTGGGGGGTAACTGCAACAGGGAGCCATTTCTTTACAACTTACAACTGGGGTAAAAAAATATAAACAGCCCACTAACTGCAATCAAACAGTAACTGCAGACGTGTGTTGTAATGTCTCAACACTATCGGATGTTGGAAAGCGAGCGTCTCTGGAGACCTGGAATTTGAATCCCATCATCCCAGCTTCGATGCAGTGTGATACTGGGCAAATCTCGTTTTCCTCCATGAGCTTCAGTCATTTCATTGGCCACAATTGCCATTCTGAATAATCTCTTTAAGTCACAATGCCATATGGGTGCATCAATATGACGTTGCCCCTTTGTGACCTTCAAAAGTTCCCTACCTGTTTTCACTGTGCCCTTGGGCAGGTGGCCAACAAGGCATGGTGGATTGGTGGTGTTCGCTGCCTGCCCCCTGACAGGTGTGTTATTCTGAGCACATCTTCTGCTCACAGGGCACATCTGGAGCACCGTAGAGCACAGCTGCCTAGTTGGAAAGACTTTTTAGGGACATTCTGAAGTCTTTCCTAGCATTCCGTTCATTGCCTACCTTTGGCTTTGTGGTGTGTAACTCACATGTGCTTGCTTTCTATTTGCTGGCTTTTTTGTTTTAGGTTTTCCAGCATGCCTTTGTCCCTCCTGTGGAGAATAGCTTGTTGACCTCCTCTCCTTTATTCTTCCAGGGGTCCTCTTTTTCTTTTCGTGTTTGCTAGTTTAGGAAGAAGTAAATGTGTTGTATTTCTTTGAAAAGGTTTTCTGCCTCCTATCTTTCTGCTTGACTGTTTCTAGATATCTCTGTCACTACTCAACAGTCTTGCATGCACATGAGGCACAATGTTCTCTCTAGGAAGTTGTTAATTTTGGTCAATGATCATTACTAATAGCATAACCTAAGCAATCGTCATCATCAATTTTGCACCCCGGCCTTAGACACTGGAAGTAGAGAACAGGGGGTGCTGAAATACCCCCAAAATAACCATGCTTGAGTTCAGAAGTGAATGAGCAATAAACCACCCTTTACATTTTGTTTTTAATCATGGCACATTTGCTGTGCTTTTAACATTTTTAAAACTAAGATCAAAGCTGTGCATTTAAAAACACGAATCAGAGCTTCCTGTCTTTGCAAATGTAATAGTTATTTCAATTGAAAATGTCTTCAATGTAATGGCAGTGCGCTACCACACCATGCATACTTCACTTTACGCAAATTCACTCTACAACACAAAACTCCACTCTGTGGCACTCCACTGCGACACTCCACTCTGCGACACTCTACTCTGCGACACTCCACAACACTCTACTCCACTCTGAAACACTCTTCTGTTTGTGCAAACCTACGAGTTTGCATGTTTTAATGGTTTTCACCAGTTCTTCTCTATTTTTTTCCCATGATGAAAAAGATTGGAATTTTGCTCCTGATAAGGGCAGTAGTAAAATTTCTTCCAGGGTGGGGAAAAAGTGGTTGGAGGAAAAGTGAACTTCTAAATGCTCAAGAGATTTTCGAATGAGCAAATCTACACATGCATATTTGCTTGTGCTAAAATACAGTCCAGAAATATTTTCTAGGAGTACGATTTCCTGGTCTACTTCTGTAATTTCTTGTGAATTCATGAAATACGTAAATCTGAATAATGCAAAGACATATACTATGGTTGCACTTTTGTGACTTTCTTTAAGAAGTAGACCCCTAATTAAATCTGGTGTTAACCAAGACTTTTAGTTTTTATCAAAATTCTATCTCTCTCTCTCTATCCATCTATAACCTGGTTTCAATGTCAATTTTAGCATTCTGCTCTTTCACAAGGAGCATATCTGCACACAAAGTAGTTTTGGTCAGTGCCAGGAACTACTGTGGCAATGTGTGCTTTTTAAGACCAAAAGTTTTTTTTTCCAGTGTTTGTTACAATGGTGAGGACCTGACACCTCCCACAACAATAACGTTTTCCAATGCTGTTTCAAAACAAGACATGTATTTGCAGAACCAAAAGACTGGCCACCAGTGTCAGACCTATTGGCTTTGCCAATGCTTATTTATTTTCATGTTTCCCATAATCTTGTTGAAACTAGTAACACCAATTTTCCTTTATGAATGTGTTTTGCAAATACTAGCATGCATCAACACATTTTACTAAATGATACTTCTAAGAAATGGTACCTAAAATTTCACAATAGTTTAGCAAAACATTTTCTTTCCTACTTGCATTTTTTAACATTTTATTTTGAAAACAAAAAATCATCAGTTTTGCTTTTAAGCTTCTGCAAATATTTGCATCCAGTTAGAGAGCATTCCGGGAGCATAGTACATAGCCTCATATTTCTAAACTTTGCAAACATGTGTATACATTTGTTTGCTGGAATGACTGTCAGTAGTGCAATCTGAGCTTACAACATCTAATAAGAGTGCTAATAATAAAGGTTTTGTATTAGTGAATCATAAATACAACTTCAAACAGTAACATACGGTCACAAATATTACCTTAACTTTGGACAATTCCCTTCCCTGCTCCATAATAAGGAACAGTAAACTGGCAGCCAAAGGGTTTGTGCTGCAGGAAGTTGGGGTTACTTGTTCCAAAGACAAAATAAACATGAAAGCGTGTTGTACTTGACCCAAAACAAGATGTCTTGGGTGTGGCTATAGGGATTATTCACTCCAGGCACAGATGCCTTGGTTTTGAACCTGGAAGTCATCAAACTCTTGCATGACCAGACGGCCACTCTGGTCAAGTTTCAACCTCGTCTGAAGATGTAGGTGATGAAGCTAGTGGAACCCCATACCCTGCAGGACCAGTGGACTGGGTCCTAGGAGGCAAACAAGCACAAGGGGGAAGTCACCAACAAGGTGAACCTCCAGACTTTGTGAGAAATTGGGTTGTTGGTTGACTGGGTGATTAACCCTGGCCACGCAACAGCCACAATCCCCATCAGGGTGAACCACAAAAGTGACTAATTTAACCTGTGCTTAACCCTCTGATAGCTAGGCACAAAAACAGTAAGCCTTAGCTTAGAGTATAAAGGGGGTCATTCTGACCCTGCCGCGGTAGACGGAAGCACCGCCAACAGGCTGGCGGTGCTTCCTGGGCAATTCTGACCGCAGCGGTAAAGCCGCGGTCAGAAAAGGGGAACCAGCGGTTTCCCGCCGGTTTTCCCCTGCCCCAGGGAATCCTCCATGGCGGCGCTGCATGCAGCGCCGCCATGGGGATTCTGACCCCCTTACCACCAGCCTGTTTCTGGCGATTGTCACCGCCAGGAAGAGGCTGGCGGTAACGGGTGTCTAGGGGCCCCCTAACAGGGCCCCACAAAGATTTTCACTGTCTGCTTAGCAGACAGTGAAAATCGCGACGGGTGCCACTGCACCCGTCGCACCCCTGCAACTCCGCCGGATCCATTCGGAGCCGGCTTCCTTGCTGCAGGGGCTTTCCTGCTGGGCCGGCAGGCGATCCTTTGGCGGTCGCCCGCCGGCCCAGCGGGAAAGCCAGAATGGCCGCCACGGTCTTTTGACCGCGGTGCCGTCATTCGGCGGTAACCGCATGTTCAGAATGACCGCCAAAGTCTTTATGCAGCACGCAAACAGCAACAAAGTGAAAACACCACTCAAGAAAAACCCCATACCAATTTAGAAAAATAGATGGAATTTTAATAAAATATTTGACACCAAAAAAACAAAAATCCAATCATTAGAAATTGAGGTATGCAATTTCAAAGTTTAGGTAGAAGCAGTGCCTAGAGGCTCAAGCGCCGACTGTGGTTATCCTGTCACGCTGGTCCAGGAAAATGTCACAAGTTCAGGCCCACTGAACAAAAGTACCTTAAATCCTGGTTGTGGAGCAATGCAAAGTCCTGTGTCAAGAATTTGTGAAGCAGCAAATATGATGCAAGGTCCTTGCCTGGAGATGCGTTGTGCAGCGATGGTTCCAGGAGAGCTGCGGTGGCGAGGTGAGGTCCATGCGTGGAGATGCATCATTGAGCAGCGGTTTGAGGAGCTGCAGGCATGCGATACGAAGACCTGCATGGAGATTAATGGCAGTGGTTCTGAGGGGCTACAGGTTGCAATGCAAAGTCCTGCATCGGGGATGCATTGCACAGCGGCTCTAATACAGAGTCTTGTGAGGAATTGTGCTGTTCTGTGTCAGTTCTGCTGGGCCCACAGATTGGCTGGCAGAGCACCTTCAGACTCACTTTCCAAGACTCCGGGACTGGGGTGGCACCGCTTAGGGCAGAGTCCAGGTGCTGGGTTTAAGGTTGGTAGAGCCTATTCTGCCCCTAAGAGTCTGATCAGGAGGCCAGCCTCTGGAGTCACTTGGGTGGTGCTAGTTTCAACATTCAGGTCCAGTCCTTCACTCAGGCAGCAGGGAGCAGGGCAACAGGGTACCAGAATAGCAGTCCTTTTTGCAGATCAGCACAGCAATCCTTCTGAGTCTTCCATAGGTGCAGAGGTATACTGAAGCGTGGGTATGATGGTCCTTTTTTTATATATGATGAAGTAGGAGAAGTTTCTAGAGAATTTCCTTTTAAGTGCTTGAAGTTCTCAGACTCCCTTGCCCTGGCTCCAACCTGGCTGCATGAAGAATGCAAGGGCGACAAGTCTTTTGTGTGAAGGCAGAGCACAGCCCATTCATCTGCAAATGGGGCTGGCTGTGCCCAACGCCGCCCCCTCCCATCTTGCTATTTGATGGCCAATCCCTCTATTGTGTGACTTTCTTTGAGGGATACACAAAGCCTAGCTGTCAACTACATCCGTTTATGTTACCCAAGTTAGGCTGCAGGCACCAAATAGTTTGGGACAGGAAAATATCAACTTTCTAAAAGTGACATTTTCAAAATTATAACTTAAAATCCAAATTTACCATTGAAGAGAATTTCTAATTACAATTCTCAGACACCAAACATGAAATGCTTACCTGTTCCCTATTAAAAGTCAGCACATATTAAATGAAAAATTAATTTAGGAGTTTTTCACTACCAGGAGATGCAAAACTTAAAAGTGCATGTTCATACTTTTAATTACAATGCACCATGCCCTATGGGCTACCAGAGATGACTTATATGTAATAAAAGGAAGATTTAAGGTGTGGTAAGACGGTTATATGGACAAGTCGAATTGGCAGTTCAAAACTGCATTCAGGCTGCAATGTCAAGCCTGGGCAAGTCTTAAAGGGTGACGTAAGTGGGTGGCATATTATGTGCTGCAGCATTTAATTTACAGGGCCTGGGTATATGGTATATGCCTCTACAAGAGACTTTTACGTAAATTAATTCACGCGTAAGCCAATTTTATCATGCTTAGGGGAGGGAACACAAGCAATTGAGCACTCATTAGCAGTGGTAAATTGCAGAGAGTCCTAGAGCCAACAAAAACAAATTTATCAAAAATGAGAGGGGTGAAGGCAAAAAGTTTGTGGGAAGACCACCCTAAGGATGACCTAAGGCTGACAGATTTAACAAACCCGAGCTACAGGAACACATTAAAGGTCCTGCATGTCAACCGCCTCAGACCACACTTCGAGAAGTTTGAGGTAACCATGCTCCTGGTGACAGATGATGGTGTGTAGGAAGAGAACAATTCTTTCTCTTAACCTCATGTCTTCTAAGGAGTTGGTTGGGACAATGGAAGATGTTATCCTCCCTCTGCCCTGAGAGCAAATGATGGACTGTTGACACTTGCTAGGGCAGTTTGTCTCGATGTTTTCACATATTCCATGGCTCACCCTCTGATGTACCCTTGATATGACAATAGGGACAGCATGCTAGTCAAAAAATAAAAGTGAGAAAGTGAGAGAAAGCATCAAGAAGGAGGTGTTCATGATGCTGTAGCTAAGCGATATTGAGCACTCCAACAGACCTAGGCCCAACTCCAACCCAGCGGTTCTAGTACCCACAGCCCCCCAGCGGCTGCCACACTAGAACTCTAGCTCTTTGTGGGTTATACAGTGCTCAACACAGTCACTAAGACTGATGCTCACCCCATCCATGAGCGGAAGAGCTCATTGATCAGCTGGGAGCTGCCAACATCAGAGCACTGGCAAATTTCCTTAACATACGGGACTAAAGAGAAGTCTCAAATTTCCACCCTTGACAGTCACTTCCAGTTTCAGGTGATGCTCTTTGGTTAAAGAATGCCCCTGCCACTTTCCAGAGGTTGGTCAACCTGACCCTAGCTGGGCTGGAGGACTTCAGTGCTACCCACTTGGATGGCATTGAAGTCTTCAGTTCTAGCTGGGATGACCACTTGTACCACCTCAAGGCAGGGCTTCTGGCCCAGCAGAATATATACCTCACTATAAAGACCAGTAAGTGCCAGACCAGGCAGAGTTCTGCTCTGTACTTGAGCCACCAGGTCAGTGGGAGCAAAAGGCAGCGGCTCCAGCCCAAGGCACAAACCATCTTGGCATGGGCACCCCCACAAGACCCATACTAAGGTGAGGGCCTTTCAGGGACCCACCAGCTACTACAGAAGGTTTGTCAAGGGTTATGGCACCATTGTTGTCCCCTTGACAGAGCTAACTTCCAAGAAGCAGCCTAAGAATTTTATCTGGACCAGGGTGTGCCAGAATGTACTTGAAACCTGGAAGGAGTTCATGTGAACCCAAATTCTCCAAAGAATTAGTTGTCCAAACAGAAATATCTGGGCATGGCCTTGAGGCTATTCTTTCACAGCTGAATGATGAGGGCTTGGACTGTCCGGTAGCCTTCTTCTACTGGAAGCTACTGCCCAGGGAACAGAGGTGAAGTTTACTAGAAAGGAAAACCTTTGCAGTGGTCTGGACATTGACGAAGTTGAGACCATACTTGTTCAGGATGCACATCCGATGGTTAATGCAGAGGAGGGGTGAGAATCTCAAACTGTTGAAGTGGGCCTTTCTAGGAGTTTCCAGCTGCCTGTGCCTCTTACTGGTTCCCTATCAAAAATGTATATTGGGCCCAGACTGTGAACAATGGGGCATGAGTGAAACTGGTAGAGGGTCTTCCTGGCAGTATGGCTGGGAAGGAGATGTACCCTGCACTGGTTACATTTCAAAGGACCTTGCCCACAGCACACAGAAAGGAACCTGACACAAGTCATGTCCTTGCCTTTGTCATTCTAGACAGTTTAGAGCCAGGACCAGGGGAAATGGAAGAACTGACCAGAATAGGTTTTGATGGTAGGCTAGGGAATTCCCCATACAAAGGCTGGCACAGTTATAAAAAAGGACAGTCAGAACATCACACCAAAACACTCCTGGACCTGTGGAGGATTTGGAAGAAGGAATGTCCTGCTGCCAAAAGGACTGCCTTGCTGTCTGAAAGACTGCCTTGATATCTGAAGAAGTAGGATTGGACCCGTGTGACTTGATCTCAGGCCACCCAGTGTGACTCCAAGAGTCAGTTGGCTGACTTTCTGTGTGAGCTACAGGGGCACAACAAGCTTCCAGAGGCTTCCCTGCAACTGCCTGCTCAGCTGACCAGCACCAACTGGACCTGCCCATTCCCTGCTGCTGGCCTCTGCTGGAGTGCGTCCTAAACCACAAGAGGTGCCCCAAGTTCTAGACCCTTGGTTAGCAGTAATGAGAACTCCTCCTCCAGAAAAAGGTGAAAAACCTGAAGTTTGGGCTCTTCCCGACCATGAACAGGCCAGTTCATAGCAAAATCCTGCTGCCTGCGATGACTGCCAACATGAAGCACTAGTGAAACTGCTCTTCACACTGACAGCAAGCTCCCATGACGACTGGCAATGGAAGGCCTGCCCTTCAAGCCAACAGTGATTGTCTGCGAGGATCAATCAGTGCAAAGCTCCAGTGATGACCAACTCTTCGTGCTACAACAATGACCATTTGCAATGCTGAACCTGATCTTTGTGTTGAAAGCCTCCTCCTCACAGCCTCCTCCAACATGAATGGAACTCTTTGCACCAAACTTGAGA